>NC_056725.1:56540588-56668088 GCF_019279795.1 Protopterus annectens
ACGCTAAATTGCTCTCAGAAACTTTCTACAACCATATCAATGGCTGAATAGAGGCTGCTATACCTACCAGAACTAAGCTGAGGACTAGCCCCAGAAACAAACTGCCACGGTGACATCACAAATTAAACAGGATATACAACAGAAAGAAAAAAAATTATTGCAAAAATCAGGAAGGGTAATTTCCATAAAGATAAAAACTGTCTCATCAAAGTAAGTAAAAAAACTAAGAGGGTTAATTAGGTCAAGCAAAGCCAATTTTGAGCTTAAGATAGCCTCCCAGGTGAAGGATAACCATAAGACCTTCTACAGCCATATCAGATGCCTCAAGAGCAGCCTACATCAATGTGCTGAACTGGTGGCTAATGGAGCCATATTCACCAAGCCTGGTAATATAGCAAACCTGTTAACCAACAAATTCAGTTAGCACTTTACCCCATCTCTGACAACCAACTTTACCCCCCAAAATACCCTCAAACATAGTCCCTCCAACTATAACTAGGAAGCATGTACCTGCTGCACTCACTAAAGCCAAGAACACAGCCTCAATTGGGCCTGCTAACATACCAGGATGGCTTCTAAATAGTCAAAAATATGACTTCTCAGGACCCCTGGAGTCATTATTTAACTGCAGTGTTAAAACAGGCTTTGTGCCATGTGAATGGAGGACTCTGACAGTCATCTCTATTCATAAGGGAGGACCTT
Source organism: Protopterus annectens (assembly GCF_019279795.1). NCBI lineage: Eukaryota > Metazoa > Chordata > Ceratodontiformes > Protopteridae > Protopterus > Protopterus annectens. The sequence continues at coordinate 56,541,291 of NC_056725.1, forward strand.
CAACAGATCCTGGAAACTACAGACCCATCAGTCTGACTAGTCTTAATTGCAAAGCTATGGAAAGAATAATCATGGAAATTATTAAGAAGGACATAGGAGACCTCCAGAGACTAGACCCATTCCAGTTCAGCTCTGTCAATGGAAGGTCATGCTTAATGAATCAGATGGGCTTCTTTGAAAATGTCACTAAGGCAATGAATGAGGGGAAAACAGTGCATACTGGCTACCTTGATCTGACTAAGGCACTTGATATAATACCCCACTAGGGCATTGTCAACAAACTTACAGAACAAGGTATAAACCCCTTTATAACACACTGGATACCTAGCTGGATAACCAATAGGACATAGGAGGTTAGAATCAGTGAGGCCCCCTCCACAAAGAAGCTGGACACCAGTGGAGTCTCCCAGGGCTCTGTGCTAGGCCCACTCCTCTTTGGAATCACTTCTCAAATGTCAAAGCCAATGTCAAAGGCCTCTGGCTATCGAAGTTCACAGATGATTGCAAACTGGGAGCAGTCATTGAATCCCCCAGGAAGGTCTAATCCAGACAAATTGTTGGTGCCAAAGCCATGGATTAAAACTCAATACCAAGAAATGTATTATAGTACCTTTTGGAAAGTCTGCCACCCTGACTAACTACATTATCAATAAAACACCCTTAAAAGTTGTTTCATTTGTCAGGGGTCTGGGAACTGATGTCGATAGTAACCTAGCCTTTGACCAACATGTGTCCACGGTAGTAAGAAAATCCTTCTATGTTGCTTAATCTTTAAGCAAGTGCATGACATCTAGGTCCAGAGAGGTCATCATACTACTGTACTTGGCCCTAATCAGACCCGTCATTTAGTATAATGCCCTTGTCTACAAAGGACAGAGAATAAAGACAATGTCCTGTTCATCACCTAAAAGCCATTTCTCTTTACTCAGTGTCATATAGACTTCTGAGAGCTGATCTCTGCCTGGCATACAAGGCATCCCTGGACCCTGTTTTGATAAACCTTTTGCACATCCACACAACAAACAGCTTCAGAACTACTAGACTACAATACCTAAATTTTGCTTGTGACATAAATAGGACATGTTGAAGAGACAGATATGTTTCTCAGAGAATTCCCATTCTCTGGAACATGCTCATTCATATGAAGCAGAGTCCCTCCCTATCCCAATTAAAATTCAACTTGGACCAATGCATGGGTAATCGAAACTTCTCCCCTGGTCTGACTCCTATGTTTCTGATGGGTAGAGGCAGTCAATAAATCACTCCCTATATAAATCAAATTTGTGGGTCACATTTGGGTTGCACAGCTAGGCTTATAAGGTCCTAGTGATCATATCTACGCATGAATCTATGAAACATAATGAGAATGAATATTACTGAGCTCTTTTTGAGACAATACACTCAGATAATGTATTGTTCTGTAAATATGAGGAAGTTGCCTACTTTTACTCACATCTTGGTTTCTTTTACTATTTTTTTTTATGTGTCGAATGTACTGATCTCAATGAAGTAATTACAGCCACAGCCCAGGTGAAACAAAATCACAGAGAGTAAACATACATGATTAGAAATGATATACAAAAACATGATAGAGTGTGACAGTGAGATACAAGACAGCGGGTTACAAATGAAAGTAATGCATATAAAGTAATTATACATTGTCAGAAAATATGGTGCTAGCAAACAAATATTTAACTGATCAGATTTCTGTAGACAGGATAAGAAAAAGAAGAGAAGAGAAAAATGCAGAGTAGGAAAAATGAGAAATAAACTGAGACTAGAGACTTCAGCCCAGGTGCAAAGAGAGCCATAATGGAGGAGATGGGGTGCATAGAGGGGTGATGCTAGTATGACATATGTGTTGTGAGTTGTATGTTGGCATTGGCATTTGGGTGGTGAGTCAGTCTTATTAGGAGAATAATACAGTGGGGAAGCTTTGTTTCTACTGGATTATTTCTGTTTAGTTTTATTCCCTGCAGCTTTGTATTCTTGTGGTGTAGTATATTAAGTGATTACTGTGCACGGTGAGGTATAAGGGAAGAGACTGCCTGAAGTACTTCAGCTTCTGATAGCCCTAATGTGGGGTATTTGGGAAATATGCTTACTACCTTATGATTTGGTTCAACTTCCTCATTCTCCATTTGACTAACAAATGATTTGTAAACCTTAAATATGACAATAAACGTCAACCTGCCCAATGAAGAAGACATATTCATGTAAGTGAATCTTGATTGCATTGCAATATCTCTTGCATACTTTATGAATCTATGATCTTGGGCAAGTCAAAGAACTGGCAGTGAGAAATATATATCTATATTTTTATTACATCCCAAATAAGATAAATGCACCATGATACTGGATGTCAGTACCTAACTGCTTTGATCATGTGGCACTACTAGTTGTGTGTGTATGTATGTGGATCATGTGGCACTACTGGTTATGTGTGTATGTATGTGGATCATGTGGCACTACTAGTTATGTGTGTATGTATGTGGATCATGTGGCACTACTAGTTATGTGTGTATGTATGTGGATCATGTGGCACTACTAGTTATGTGTGTATGTATGTGGATCATGTGGCCCTATTAGTTATGTGTGTATGTATGTGGATCATGTGGAACTACTAGTTATGTGTGTATGTATGTGTATCATGTGGCACTACTAGTTATATGTGTATGTATGTTGATCATGTGGCACTACTAGTTATGTGTTTATGTATGTGGATCATGTGGCACTACTAGTTATGTGTGCATGTATGTGGATCATGTGGCACTACTAGTTATGTGTGCATGTATGTGTGCACGTAAATGTTGGAAAGGTACTTTCTTTGCTAGTTTTCACATGCACTTTTCTATTTTTTTGCAGCTACTCATAGTATATAAAAATATGATCTACCATACTACAATTGTGATATAAAAACTTTTGAAAAGGTCAGAGATCAATACAGTGTCCTTATTTCTTTGATAAAAATACTCATTTAAAACTTTGTGAAGATGTTATGTAGTTCATGATGTTTTCTACAATCCCATCCCACCATTTACAGTTAAGGAGATTGGAGAGTGGGGAGAATTAACATGCATAGTAAAAATAATTAAATTAACTTCATCTGTTAAAAGAATACCGTTTTGTAATATTGCACACCTGATAAGACTCATGTTGTATAAATTCCTGAATTATTGACAGTGGCGGTAGTTGTTTTTATGCTTTGCTTATTGTGAATAAAAACTGATATGGAACCTGTTTGATAGAGACTCAGTAATTATTTAATGTATCCCTTCACCCTTTAACAACGGTAATAAACAAAGCATGGCCACTTATCCCACTGCCCCAGCCTAGAGCCTAACTGTATTATCGTACATAGTGAGAGACACATTACAAATGGATAACTGTGCCACGCAACTTAAATCTACAAATGTTTTCTTGTGGTTTGGGCAAATAGAAGGGAATGGCAACTGAGGTAAGATGAAGAAGGGGACCTGAGTATATTAGGACGAATAAACTGAAGCTTTGATAGGAAAGAGGGCTTTCAATATATCATTTTTATTATAGGTATGTAGCCATAGAAAGATCAGATATGATCCTTCTTTTTTTCTTTCTTTCCTTCAAAATATAATGCCATCAATATAATTAGTTCTTGTTGTTGTTGTGTCTTTTGGCTACCCTGTTTAGGGGTAGCCACAGCGGAACTCCGGTCCGCTAATGTTTGGTAGTGGATTTTTACGTGCCAAGTTACCAGCCCTGACGCACAACCTTCAACGAAGGTATGCCCATTCACGCATGCCTCCACACAGAAGATGCTCTAGCTGAGAATCGAATGGGACAACGTCTTGCTGTGAGGCGACAGCCATCAATATAATTAGTGGGATTGCTATTTGCCATAGAGCATACTAGTAACTTTCCTCAATCTTAATTCCTTTTTTTTTGTGGTACAGTTCTAATTTAACTTGAATGAATTGCATTGCTGTTGTTGTGGATATGCATGATATTTTAGATGACAGAATTTGCCTCTAAGACTGTTGATATGCAGACAATTAGGAAATCCATGGATTTAGTGTTATTTATAGTAATGCAGACAAGCATGAATGCTATAGGCCAACAGAGGACTACAAGCCTGGTATAGGCAAATATTTCCTTTCTTGCCAAACAGATGATTGTATTACAGCAAGACTGGTGCTTCTGAAAATGGTTTGAGAAGTTGGATGGCATCAGTTTTCAGGAAGAGAAGTGCATTCAATGAAATTTCTAACCAGGAGTGTAAATAGCTACTCTCATCTACTTAAGAGAAAAAAAAATCTGTAACGACTTAAGACAGAATCTTGTTATATTGTGCTTTTCAAGGAAATGAAAGTGAGTTAAGAAATCTAGCCTGCTAGAATGAAAGGAATTCAATCAGGAGGCAAAAAAAAAACATAAAAGAAAGGAAATAAAGGGGTAATGAGATTATTCAGAAAAAATGTTGCAACTGCCATGAAGTTTACTGGTAGGTGAAAAAGGAGAGATGGGCTAGAAAGAAAGAAGATAAGTCCAAGGGTAAGCAGCAAGAACATTAGCATAAAGCACCCCAAAAATCAGTGAAATGTTTAGGCAGTCCAGCTTATAATGAATTTTATCAAACCAATGTATTAGTGAAGGCATGTTTTGGTGAATGAGGCTGATACCAAAGCAAAATAAATTATATGGTGATTTAATACAAAAAGAAATTATTGAATTGCAGTTGAAATTAAGATGGAATAAGGAAGATCTATCCAAGTCCCAAAGATGTAAGAAACACTTTTTTCTCCTTTTACAAAGGACCTTTTACTCACCCATGGGTCTGGTCACAGAAACAGAATGGGTGTTAATAATATCCCAGAAGGTTTCTTGACAGTGCAAGGCAAATAAATGTTAGGTACGGGTATCCAGCTAAAAGAAGTAAAAACAGGTTACAGAGGTATAAATAGGGAAAAGGCCTCGGCTCAAGATTCCTTTCTTACAGAATTTTATAATGGAGTGTGAGTTAAATACTGCCAAATGTTAGTGGAAGTATTTACTGGAATTTATTTTACTTATATTTGTTTATTGGAGAAGTGCACTGATCAGTACTGACTAATTTCACAAAACATTTCACAAATAAAAATATAGAAATGTAAGCATTAACAGAGTAGTTCAGACTAATTAATAAATGTGTATTGCATTACAAACATTACATAAAAAATTGCAGTGAACAAGTGCAGTCTGATGTAGAATCAGAGTGTAATGCACAATATGTACATTAGTTTCTAAAGTGGGTCAATCTTTAATAAATCTTGAAAGAAGAAGTGACTCAGAAAGGTGATTGGTTAGCTGATATATCCTGTGTTGAAGCAGGAGGATCTGTCTTGAATGAAGAAGTGCTTTTTATTTATTTATTTATTTTTGAGTTGCGTTCTGAATTTGGAATAAGTGTTGAGTTCTTTAATGTTGTTAAAAAGGAAAAAATGGCAACACCCTTGATTTCCAATTCCAGGATAATTATCCTGTCAAATAGAAAAAGGATGTATATGATGTAAGCAATTACAGACATATCTTATTTACTAATACTTAATAGTGGCCAAAGATATGGCTCGTCAGCCACATTAGATATTGCCCTGAATTAGACCATCCAAGTAGGGTAAGGTAGTTTTATTATAGTCCACCATAGTGTAGACAATTGATGGTCCCACATTTGAAACATTCCAGCATAGTATCAATCAATATTGTGGAAGTCCTTTTCAGTTTATTTTTTATTTTTTTGCATCTATGAAGGTTTGTCTTACAAACACATTGGAGACCCAACTATGATAAAAAAAAATCTTTACTGCAAAAAGTAAACAGATATCCTTCTCAGTTTACACAGTAATTCTTTAGTAATGTTTGCAATTGAAAACAAGCATCATGGGCCAACACTCATTGCTTTCTTCCATTACAACCTTTGTACATTATACCTGTCTATAGTTAAGAAATCATAATGTTGTATTATGATGCAGTCACAGCATACAGCTTAAATAAGTTCATGATTACTACTTACCTGGATATTACCACACATGACACGAAGGAAATGACACAAAGGAATAAACAGAAGCCATTTTCTGGGGGTGGGGGCCATTAAAATATCAAAATGTGGACAAACTATTGTCATTTGTCCATGATTTGGTATATTCTTTGGAAATAATTTGAAATACTAATGCCCATATCTGCAGGTCCGGTAACAGAAAGACTAAATATGTATATATGAATACCTCAGAGTATTTCCCTTATTCCAAGTTAAAAGAAAAAATCAATTTTTTCATAAACAAAAAGATAGCAGTATGTATATGTTGTATTTGGGTCAACCCTTCCCACTCAGCCCCGCCCCCTGCCCCGCCCCCATGCAGCAACTCCAGTGTCCCATTACTTGGCTATTTCTCCCCAGTTTCCATAAACACTGTTCAAAACTCTCAGTTTGCCTTCTGTTTTCTGCTTTACTTCTACAATGATTACAGATATTTGGATTTAATTTAAAACTTTTATTTCAAGTTTTATAGCACAAACACTGATAGACATTTGCTAAACAAAGCAATACAATCTTACAATTAAAACAGACAACATTAAAACTTATCTGCCTTTGAAACTCATATTCACTGAAACAGCATTGAAACCCACATTCAAAGAAAATGGATCTGGCTAGTGGCAGATTGTTTACCTTTGAGCTGTTTTCAAATCATAGCTCTCTTGCACACATTTTTAGAACCATGCAAAAGTTCTTTGATTCACCTTCTAGACTGTATTAAATTATAGTATATAATAATTAAATTATATCCCTTGTATAATATAGCACCACTTGTTAGAGTGTGTTTTAAATTTATAGTTTTGAACATTTTTCCAGTAAGCAATGAATCAAAACGTATGAAACAAGAATGACAAAACTGCCCAACTCAGAATATTTCAACCATAAAAGGCCACTCAGACATCTGTCATTACAATCCACTAATATCAATCATATGCACATCTGAATAATTGCACATTAAAGAGATCTGTAACTAATGAAAAGGTTGCTCATGCCAAACAACTTTATATTTCTGTGTTTCATCCACAAATTGTGTTCCTGCTATCCTTGAAGAATAAATTGCCTATGTTACATTTAAAAAATTGTAAGCTGGTAATATTGCAATAGGGAATGGTTGGCAAACAGAAAACAGGTTCATAATTACTGTGCATCTCATCCAAAGAATTAAATACTTTGACTGTAGTAATCCACCCCTTAAAATGCAACACAGTATCAGCAATCCAGCTACATGCTGCGATAGTGAAACCCACAGCTTTCTACATCAAAATGCAAGTATGCTATTTGTTGTGTTACTAACACTGCATTAAAATTCACACACACCTTACCTCCCTCTCACACATGCACACACACCATACCTCTTAACACCTTAGTGCAAGAAATCTGGACAAAGCCTGTGATAATGGGGGCAGGTCACAAAGACCCAAAACTAAGGAAACATTTTAAATATTGATCTTATAAACTTAGAAAGTTGCTAGAATAACAGGATTTGTGTTAGAATGCATTTTCTAAAGGATATGAAGTCTGAAACTGAAATGCAAGTCATTATTTAGTAACTTTAATCTTTAGATCATCCTGGTGATTTGTCAAAAAAAAAGACAATTTTTATGAGGAACAGACCAAAAATATAGGTCAAAAATATGGACATACTGTCAAAATATGTACAGTTGAGAGGTAAGACACAAACATATACCCCTACTTCCCTCTTACCCCCTTACCTAACAAACAAGAAGATAAAGTTTTTCCCTTAAGGTCCATTACCCAAAAACAGTCAAAGTGAAAAATGAAAAGCCCTTCATCAGATAGCTTACACAACCAACAGCACAAATTTAAAATAAACCATTCACCAATTATGTCTCAGTATTGCACCCTCCTCCTTTTAAGGACTGGCTTTAAAGGCACAACCCCATTTAAACCAGGAGCTTTATCTGCTGCTAAGTCTATGATCCACCTCATCTCATTATACTCTGTATGATTAACCAAATGCCCTCCCCTGATATTAATATGCATGATCTGCAAAACCATAAATTTAAATGTATGACCGGAATTACTTATTACATGTTGGTAAAGTGTGTTATGCACATTCTGCAACCTTATATCCAAAAGATGTTTCAAAATTCTGTCCTTCGACATACTGTTTGTTTTCCCTATATAGAAAGAAGTACATTGCTGACAGAAAGCCAAATAAAACCACATTTTGTGTTCTGCAGTCTGCATAATTATTGAAATAATATACCTTGCCTGTTATAGGATGTATGAACTGATTTTGTTCCATAACACATGGGCAGGCTTTACACTGTCTACATATAAAGGTGCCCTTGTGTTAAGATATAACTCTCTTGGGAGTCCTGTGTTCCTGGCAAAGAATATCATTTAAATTCTTATTCCTTCTGAAGCCAAAGGATGGATTCTGTCCAACTATGTCTTGTATGTTGTCATCTATTGATAGTGCCTTCCAATTACGTCTAATGATTTCACATATACCTCCTATATCATTACTAAATGTTAACATGATGTATACACTATTATTGTTATAAGTGGACATGCTACGTTCACTAGCCACATGACCATCTGATTGCACCCTTGCTGAGAACCGCGGCCTTACTTTATTTTTTCTGTTATGTTTACTATTATTAATGATCTCATCTACCTGTGTCCTTTTGTAGCCTCTTCCACTCAAATGTGTCCGTAAGTCCATAACCTCCTGTTCAAACTGTGTATCATTGGTGCATAACCGAGAAATCCTATTGACTTGTCCCCTTGCTATATTATTGAATGTATGTCTCGGATGCATACTGTCATAAGCTAAAAGGCTGTTCTTCCAACAGCTTTTTCTATACAGAGATGTTTGTATATTACCTATATTATCTTTACTCAGACATACATCCAACAAATCTACTTGTTCTCCTGAGAAATGCAGGGTGAACTTTAAAAAATTAGGACTGGACTCCAAATACTCAACAAAGCATTCCAACTCACTGGAAGTACCATTCCACAAAAAGAAAATATCATTAACATATCTAACATAATAACACAGCTGGGTTTTCCCATTGTGTTCTATATTAAAAATAACTGCATCCTCCCAGTAAGCTAGGACAAGATTTGCATATAAATTGGCACATTGTATGCCCATCACAATCCCCTGTCTCTGTCGATAATGGTTACTCTAACACATAAATATGTTATTTTCCAAAATAAGACTAAGCAATTCACAAGTGAGTTGCGTCATGTTGTCACCAAACATCACCTTGTTAAGTAAATAAGTATTTAATCGCATATATCCCATACTCATTACTTATGACCGTAAATAAATTCTTAATATCCAATGTCACCAGTATATATTGCTCTTACAAACTTAGAAAGTTGACAGAACAACAAGTTTTGCATTAGTATGAATCTTATGAAGGATATGAAGTCTAAAGCTCAAATGTCTGACATTATTTTCTGATTTCAGTTCTCAATGATTTGCCAGAAAAGTAAAATTTTATGAGAAACAGACAAAAAATATGAAGCAAAAATCTGGACAATTGAGAGGTATGACCAACCCCTTACCTCCCTCTTACACACACACACACACACACACACACACACACACACACACACACACACACACACACACACACACACACCCCTACCTACCTCTTACACACACACACACACACACACACACACACACACACACACACACATACCTACTTCTTACACACACTGAGCTGTAAGGATTTTGTGGAACTATTCCCATCAGCATCATTTTGTATTATCATCTTGTAGTTTATTCAGTCAAGGAAAAGGGGCATACTTGGTCAACAGGTCGATTACTCTACCTAGCAGGTAATACTTTAACAAATACACACTGACTTCTTATTTTATTTCATTTTATTATTTTTGTGGGTGGCACTGGCCCTCAGTCAAGTTGTCATCAATTTCATGTGGCCATGGAGTAATTTGAGTTTGAGATTTCTGCTCTAGAAGAAGAGACTTAAGGGAAATCCCAGTTTAGACTGTTTGCTGATGCTATATTTTAAATTCCAGTGAAATAGATACAACCCCACCACATGTGCTGGCAAGATTATGGATTTTTAACTGGCCTATCGTTCCGTGTGTAATTGTGGAAAACAGTTTTAATCTGCATTCCTTTAGACAGATGTAAAACAGCAACAAGGGATATGAAGGTCAAACTATAGGACTTGAGATAGACAATGCTCTTAAAAATTGATTTTGGATCTAATGCAGGGATGGGACAGGCAAAATAAACTAACAGAGAAGTTAATTGCTACACAATTGAAGGAACCGGTAAAGAATCTCCTATGATTTTATATCTTCTGTATCTTTTATATGTGCTACCAGAGTGTTTAAATACTGAGTGGTTCAAACCTCTAAAAACACAAAGGCCAGTTTTTCTCCTGAGAAGGGAAACATCCTTTGTTAACTGGTTAAATCCTGAGTGGTTCAAACCTCTAAAAACAGAAAGGCCAGCTTTCTACTGGGAGTGAAACCATCCTGTGTTACCTTGTATATATTAATGCTCTCCTTCAATGAGGGTGGAATCAAACTACCAGATGACTTGGTGTGTTACAATAAGATAATGGGGTAATTTTGATGTGTTATTCTTATTTTTCCCAGAGGGATGACTGAAACAGCTAGATCTCTTGGTACATTTTGTTAAGTTAGAGGTGACACCACGTTTACCTCTAGGACTTTAAGAACACGTAATAAATGATATCTCCATACTTGCAAGCATTGAGGTATACAATATATACTTATTGCCTTTAGGTATCTCAAAATAAACGATTCTCTTTTTGGTTCCAAACCATATTCTGCACAATATGACATAGTGTCCATTAGAGATTAATGAAGTTGAGTTGTTTCTTGCCTGGATAAACCTGTTGTAAAAAGCTGAAAAGTAATAAAGATTCAAGATGGCCAGTGCTTTATAACCTCTCATTACATATGACAGACGTCCAACCTTACCCAGATGTAATTGGCCCAAATTAGGGAGATGTAATATCAATGACCTACTGGAATGTAAAAGAGTATTGCCCCATTTCAGGTGCAGATGAAATTAACCAGTGCCTAGTAGTTGCCTTACTCTGTAGACTTCATGTATTAAAATTAGTCATTTACCACACTGACATACAGCCCAATGTCAAGTTAGAATAATGGTGTTAAGAAGTGAAGAGTGAGCAATGCATAAGCCATCCATTATAGAATGTGTCATAATTTGTGTATATCAACCTTGCTCTGAATTGTTCAAGAATTTTGACAGAATTGTTGGGGTACTTGCCCTAGGAGGTTGATCTTCATCTTCTTCTTTTGGCTTTTCCCGGTTAGGGGTCACCACAGCGGATCACCTGTCTGCTCATGATTGGCAGTGGAGTTTTACAGTGCTGAGTTGCCAGCCCAGCGCCCAACCTTCCACAGAAGGCACACACACGCACACACTCACACCTAGGGCCAATTTAGAGTGTCCAGTCCACCTACAGCATGTCTTTGGGATGTGGGAGGAAACTGGAGCACCCGGAGGAAACCCACGCAACCACAAGGGAGGACATGCAGACTCTGCACAGAAGGCACCCCAGCTGAGGATCGAACCAGAGAACCTCTTGATGTGAGGTGGCAACGCTAACTGCTGCACCACCACAGCCGTCCAGGAGGTTGATCTTCATCACAAAATGTTAAAAAGTACTAAGGTATAAGCAGGACCAGCCTTTGGTCAACTGGTGCCCTAGGCAATAGGTCTCCACAGCGCTCCCCCAACACCAATTTGTGCCTCCATCCTGGTCTACCTACACCATCCAGATGACTAGAAAAGCATCCCTGCTAGATTGGTGCCCTAGGTTGCTGCCTAGTTGGCCTATCCTTAAGTCTAGCAATGAGTGTAAGTATGATTTGATGTTATCTTGGGTCTATATTATCACACCAAAAAAGCCATTAATTGAACTACTTTATAACCAAAAATACAGTTAATAGAACTCACTTTTGTGGGGGGCTGTACCCCCCACACCCCTGCTAATTATATATACCAAGTCCAAGATCACACTACAGTGAGGAAAGGGAAAATTTTCTGATCTTCGCTGTACCGTGATCTCACAATACATAATTTCGTCATTTTTGGTTATAAAACGATTTGATTAACGGCTTTTTCGATGTGATAGTATAGACCCGTTATCTTCCCATTCTGATGTTACTATGATGTTAGCATCCCATAAATATTAGAGTATTAAATGTATAATGTATAAGTTAACTGGTTATCCAAGAAGTCATTCGAATTTCTTCCTGTCTTATTATTTTGAACATAAGGAGATAGGGCATTTGTCTGTTATTTGCTGCTTGTTAGGCTAAAGTTTTAATAGATGGCTTGTAATAGAGAAAAATTCAGATCTTCAGAACTTGTGAGTGAATATCTCATATTAATCTGTAAAAAAAGACTCTTGATTCCCATATCATGATTTATCACTTGGTTGGAAGGTCCAGTTAACCATGTATCATAGCAGCAATCACTTAAAATGTTGGCACTTACAATGTTGAGTCCTGAAATACGGGCAGTGAATTACCAAAAATCTGGATATACATATATTAATTCTGAGACTGCCATTTCTTAAAATATTCCCTTTGTATGTGGTGATTTCCCCTGAAGAAGGCAAGTTTAATAGAGAAAAGTGATGTTTGATAGTCTCTTTTGTTTGTATTTTGGTCTATTTTTTGTTCTCACTGTTTTGAGACTCTACAATGTGAGTTCGGCATTTCAGTAGGGAGCCACATGTGGGTATAAGGAAAGCAGTGATATATCTCAAGACATCTTTTCCTTTTTCTTCTTTCTTGTTCCTGCCACTACAGCATTATGTCCATTCTGTTATCTTCTGCTTTCCTGTTTATCCTGATGTATATAGTTGCATAAAGCAGGTGAGCAGAGACAAGTATGCTTTATTGCTGAAGTCTCAGGATAACGCAGGGGAGGCGTGAGGAAGAGATTTCCCTTAGGCTGCATTTGAGGGATTTATTTACAAGTTTTCAGGTTCATAGGTAAGTACTAAACTAACTGCCCCTGTTGGCCCTTGTAAGCCTAGACAATTTCCCTTCCAAACGTGAGAATCAAACCTTGAACTTTGTATTTGAGGTTAATGCCTTAATCATTACACCATCCTCCAATGTTTATGTTTTCTTTTGATGAGATTTTGTTATTTTTAATTTGCTTGTTTTCATTTATTCATTTTTTTATATTTATGGATGGCATGATAGCTTCTTTATAACATGGAAGAATGCATACAAGAATCTTATGATATGCCATTTCTTTTTTTTGCAGAGGTCTAACCTAGCTAGTTGAAGAAAAAATTGTTTGGGTACTTGGTGAACTGAAACAGACACTACTGTGAACCAGTAAAGCTGCAGAATGATGGGTATAATCTATTTCCACTAGCAAATAATGTCACTTTTCAAGAAGAGAGTGCAAGAAATCAGTTTAATATAAATGTAATCTATGATACAAGATAACATACTTCCAGCACCTTGTGATTCGTTCAGTTCTACAGCAAGATGTGCCCTTTTGGGGACAAGTTTGTTTGTATAAACATTACTTCAGCACCTGTATATTATTAAATGTGAATTTCACATTAAAAATAGCAACTTTCGCTCATCAATCGCAACTCTTTTGGGGAGATTTTATTTCACCAATGTCTGTTTAAAATATAACGCTAATACTTAATAAGATATCATATTAATTACACTGAATTTTCTAAGCTGATGTCATTTTTTGGTTAAGTGCTACCTTTAGTAGCACAATACTTATGGAAATATTAAGACAAAGAGATAATTGAATTTTAGACTGTAAATTAGTCTTGTATGCTCTGAGCTAAGACCCCTCTAATGGATTGCAGTTCTATAATTTAGGAATGATGGTGTGTTTAAGTTTTCCTACAGATAACAGAGAAATGTCATTCCTTATATATGATTCAATATTACATCATTTTTCCATCATGTGAACTTCAGGTAAAAATGAATTAGTGTAGCAAAGGAATGTGATGATGTATAATAGACTTTAATTCCTTACCTTAATTCTATACAGGAGCTGTACAGAAGTGTTGTAAATACAAAAATGTTAAACGATCAAAGGTCAAACAGCCAAATATTACTTCTTTCATTGAATAGAAGCAGTTCTTGTATATCATATGAAAGAACTGTGGCCATAATATTTTAGTAACACTAATTATAATTAATGATTGTTAGCATATTATGTGAAAATGAAGACGAACAGAATTCTAGTATTAGAAGGGCATAATCACTTAAGTAGTACTGACATAATCAGATTAAGTCAAGGCAGATTAACATGTACAGTATGTAATATGTATTAAAATGTATTTAAAATAAAACTACCAAAGCATAGTCTCACTGTACAAAATGCAAGCATTTGTAATTCTGGAAGAAAAGTAAAATGTACACATTCAGGTTGATTAATGTTGTTGCGTCTTTCGGCTTTTCCCGGTCAGGGGTCGCCACAGCGGAACTCCGGTCTGTTAATGATTGAAAGTTGATTTTGCGTACCGATTTGCCAGCTCTGATGCACAACCTTCAACGAAGATACGCCCATTCACGCTTGTCTCCATGCAGAAGAAGCTCTAGCTGAGAATCGAACTGGACAGCGTCTTACTGTGAGGCGACAACGCTACCGCAGCACCACCACTGCGCTGGAATGTATATATTTTACTTTTCTTCCAGAATTTCTTCATCCTCTGGATTCTGCTGGGAATTAGGTAAAAACTATTATTGCAATTTCCTTCTTACTGTAACGGGCAAAAGTAGTTTACATATTCATCACATGCCAGTTTTGTAATCCAAACTGCTAACGTTGAATTAAATATGATCAACAGAAAAGAATCAGTGTGACTCTTAGTAATATCATATACATAGTTTCATTTCAAATATTTCAGATGTCATACTTACAAATTTATAAATTTGTTTGTTGAGTTCAATGTCAGTTTTTTAGTTCTTTTTATAACACAAACATAATTTGTGAATTAGTAGGTATTACTGTTGCTAGCACTGATGTATGTTTTCTTTTTCTTTTTGCTTCTGAATTGAACAAGTTTTGTATGCATTTGGAGGCATAGTGTCCTAAATCTGATTTGTAAAAAAAACATTTGGACTACTTATATATTCTTCCAACCTGTAATACCTGAAAATGAATTTGTCCCAAGATGCAAATAACTGCCTTCTGTGAATGCACTTGTAAGTCATCTGCCACAGCAGTGGTCATTAGCATTGTTAGCTAACAATTGACCATAGTTGTGTGTTCAGTCCTTTACCAGCCGATGGCCCTCACTGACATGCAACAATCCATTGTTTTACATTTGCTTAATGGAAGGAAAAGACAATAAGTCTATCTAGTTCCCTTTTTAAGTGTATTTAGCATTCTGTGTCCCCTCTATTCGTCCCTTCACCCACACTGCTTTTCTCACATATCCCATGTTCCCTTCAGTGTTTCTGTGAATTAGGAGTTCACCACCCATTCTATTTACCAATGAGTCCAAAGCCCTCTCCATGAAGAACTACTTTTGCAAATCCAGATACCAACTGGTTCCTAATATCTGCTGTTTATGCCCCTTCTTTGCTTTCTGTGCCTCTAAATTGATCTACGTGGCATGATCTTTTACATGCATAGCATGTCCTCCTATCTCTTCTGGTCTTTAGTTAGAAGAGTTACAGCTTTTCTTGTGTGTAGTCATATTATTTCCCCTCAGTCCAATTTTTTACTTTACTTTGGACTCCTTCTAGCAGCCTGAGCATCCACTCATTGTAGAGCCACTAAATGCACACAAAATTGAAAGTGCTGCATGATCGAGGCCCTGCACTGTGAAAGAATAACCTTATTTGTTATGTTTTTGCCATTGGTGATGCATTCC
This sequence comes from Protopterus annectens, assembly GCF_019279795.1. Lineage (NCBI taxonomy): Eukaryota > Metazoa > Chordata > Ceratodontiformes > Protopteridae > Protopterus > Protopterus annectens. Next base: position 56,557,227 of record NC_056725.1, read on the forward strand.
AACTTTTTTTAGTGATGCCAATGTGGTTCTGTCAGTGTGTGTAATCAGAAATATTGATCCTTTTCCTGCTCTGTTATCATTAGATCTCGCACTGCAATTGATACTACACACCAAGGTTGTTAAGGCCTTAGATGACAGCACTGCAGCTGTTTACAATGAACTGTAACTGCCTGCCATCTTTATATCCTTTTCCAAATCCTTCCCTTGATTTCTTCCCACCCACTACTGCTGCACCTAACTTGGTTTAAAAAGGAAAGAGTTGCATCCTGTTCTGTAGTCCCTCAGATATGTCTAAAATAAACATGCAATGTATGGTGTTTAACTGAATCTTCTGTAAACTTGGACACTGTGCATAACCTACTAGACTCTGTGACATAATTTATTCAGTCTCAAGCAGTAGGAGTCTAATTAATCTTCTTGTCCCCTTTGAAGTTTTGTCCAAAATCCTGTACTGAAAACATATCTCACATGATTTGCAATATTTACAAAATAATGTAGAATATAGATCTGTTTTGTTAAAAATAGACTACAAATTGTTGTTGGCATTAGATATCTGTTTTGTGACACACATATTATACTGGAATTTTATGAAAGAAAATTATATTTTATTTGTTAGTTATTATCAGTATTGTGTGGAAAAAGTTATCATCTCTTTAAATATGTTTAAGACAGCCCCAAGGAGTCAGTCATTGCGTTATCTATCCAAAACATTCCAGTGATATATATGCCAAATGTGTGACATACTAATGTTTTGTGATATTTTATAAAATATGCAATTTTTGATTATAATATTTCATGATATTTAAAAAAAAACAATATCAGTCTGTAAAACAGCATGTTAAGTGACAAATATCAGTGGAAAATGATATGTCTTAATGAACTGTATACAATGGCAGAATTTGTTCACCTGTAGGACACAACAGCTTTTATAATATTAATGTAGATATGGAAATATTCTTAATATTCATAAATGTTTTACCAAACAAACATTTGTATGTCTGCATATCTTAAAATTACAGAATGTTTTAATGCCATTTTTAGAAATACCCATTGCTTATATGCATTACTCCCAGTGTGACACCGTCATTCTCAATTTTTGCATTATGAATGTAAATATGGACATATATCACATTTTCCATAATCATTTAAAAAATTCCATCCAGGTAAATCCCACAATGACTATTTCACTGTGCATGGTTAGCACATCACTTCAGCTTGTAGATGTTACCTTGCTGCCAAATTCACAGCCCACCTTTCATGAGCTATTAGCTCACCATAGTAATATTGTTAATATTAGGGTTCCTATTAAATGATCGACGATGCAGTCTTTCAAATGCGTCTTGATTGAACTTGAAAGCACGAAAATGCGAAATAGTGAAACAGCATATAAGTGAATTATTTCCCTGGGAAAGAAATCGCTTGGCTGCTTCTGTTACTTTGCCGTTTGCATGACTGTAGTGCGATCTCGGAGTTGGTATATTTAAGTAGGGAAATGTGGGGGGCACAGCCCCCCACATCGGGGTGTGTGATGGGTGAAGCCCCCCACTTTTATGTAATGTTTTAACATTTTTTTGTTTGTTTTGTGGAACAATGATTTTTTTCCCTTGGGAAAAAAATCACGGTTCTAAGCATTCCCGATTGTAAGCTTTCGCTTACATGGGGTTCGATAAATCATTGTTCGCTTTTTTTAGTGTTCGATGATTTAACATAAACCCAGTATTAATACAGTACACCTCAAACCATTATGTCTACAGCTGTGTTTCTCTTACCCAGGTATGAATAGCATTATTTTTTTTTACTTCCATTACTTCATTAATGTAAGTAATGTTTTTCAAACACTGTTCAGTAACCATATTTTGTATATTCTAGAGTGATGAGGATACCTTCCACATGCTGTCAGCTTGTTGATGCCACTTTGCTTCTTAATGCAGTACCTTGTCTTCTTGAAATATTAGTATTTAGATTAGAATGATGTAAATATTAATACAGTCTGCCTTAAACAAATACCTGTATTTGTAGCTGAGTTTCTCTTACCTGACTAGAGAGCAGAGGTGTAATTGGACTAAAAAGGTCAGACAAGATTGATGGGCATCAGGGAGAGTGATGAATCAGAACTACCTGCCACCACCATGACTATGATGTCACTAAATTGTGCCAACTAAGTCAAAGGTATATGTATGACATTACATGAAACAGAATAGCTTTATGTATGCAGATTCCACCATCAGAGCTTTGTTAATATATTTAAATGTTAGTACAACTAAGACTACAGACTAGTAGTTAGTACAACTAAGACTACAATCATATTCAAAGCTACCCAAACTGGGCTGTACTCCTGTAACTGGATACACCCACTTACTTACAATAACTAGCCCCACCCCTCTCTTACTAACACACATAATACATCACAGTCCTTATCATTTGTCCTTCCCTCCTAAATACTCTAACCTTACAACACACCATTTCACTACATCCATCTTCTCAACTAACCTCCAACTACATTACCATGACTATAAGTTTCCTCCAGTCAAAACTAAATATACCTATCTCCTTTTTACTATTTTCCTCTCTTATTGCTACTTATTTCCTAACCTCATATGAATACTCTCTAACTGTTACTCTCTCACTTCCATCAAAACACACATGCACACCAGAAACTTCTCCATCCCCATCCTTCTTGCATACCTCCTCACAATCCATCTACCTTCTTGCCAAATACCACAGACTACTACACTGCAAACTACTAAAATCTAAAAGTAAGAAAATACTTGATGCTTTCCAAATACTCAGACTAGAAAGAAATTTTACACTACTCCATCTACTACAAGATGGTGACATACACCCCAACCCAGGCCCACTAGATAATAAAACCATAACACATAGAAACCATACCAAACCATTCTCTACCTTACCCTCTAAACCCTCTAACCTACTATCCGTGGCCCATCTCAATATCTGAAGCATCTGTAATAAAACTAGTCAGCTCCATGCCCTACTAGAGACACACAACTTTGATATTTTATGCTTATCAGAAACTTGGCTAAAGCCTTCAATCAAAGACATAGAAATTACCCCACCAGGCTATAACATTGTTAGACTTGATCGCACCACCAGGAAGGGTGGGGGAGTAGCAATCATATATAAAACAAACCTAAACCTTACTCTTCTTGACCTTACCCTCACCCAAGACAACAATGCCGAAATAATCTGCTCCAAAATACAAATCAACACTTCTAAGGCAATAAACATCATTTGTGCTTATCTACCCCCAGGAAATAATATCCCCACCTTAGAACAAATTCTAGAACAACTCTCTGATAAACTCCCTCAAGAAACACTATTCCTTGGGGACTTTAACATCGATTGGAAACCATGTAACAATACTAACCCTACTTCCCATATAAACCTTCATGGTTTCAAACAACTCATTAATAGTCCCACTAGAATCAATAAAAAAAGCAACAAAGAAACTACCCTAGACTGGATCCTTACTAACTCCCCCCTGCAAACCTACCAAACTGGCATCCTTCCAGATGACCTAAGTGATCATTCCCTCACCTACACCATTAGAGCTAAAACTAACCTAAACTTACCTTCCTCTCACAAAACACTACACTCCAAAAAGCAATTTAATCCCGAGCTATTCCAAACAGAACTTTCACAATACAACTGGACCCCTCTAAAACACCTCACGCTAGACAAGGCTGTTGAGCACTTCAACTCAGCATTCCTTGCAATCCTAAACCAACATGCCCCAAGTCGCACCATTAGAATAAAACTAAAACAGCACCCTGGCTAACCTCTAATACTAAACATAAAATAAAACTCAGAAATAAATCTTGGAGCAAATGGTTCCTCTAGAAACCCAATAGATCATCAAACCTTTAGAGAGCTTAGAAACAGTACCAAAAGCGCCATCCTTTCAGATAAAAGAATTATTACTGTAAACTTCAGCAATCCACTACAAAAGAACCAAAAAAGTTCTGGTCTACGATTAACAATCTACTTACCCCAGGCAAAACAGTTACACCCAACCCACAGGACTCTGACCCTGATGATCCCTCTTTAATAGCCAACAACTTCAATACTTTCTTTACCACTTCCATACAGAGTCTAGCTGACCACCTAACTCCTGACACTTCTCAGCTGCTCTTAAGTAGGATCGACGACTCTCTCCTCCCTTCAACTTCAACCCATATCCACCTCCTATATACAATCACTTTTACAAAAACTGAAACCCACTACCCCCTCAGCAGATAAGCTTCCTGCTGAATTCCTGCAAATAGCAGCTAAATCTATTGCCTACCCTGTCTCTATCCTAATAAACAGATCCATAAAAGAAAGTACTTTCCCAGCAATTTGGAAAATATCATACATCATACCCTTACACAAAGGAGGTAAATCTACTGACCTTTCTAACTTTTGCCCCATTGCACTATTATCTCCTCTAGCCAAAATCATGGAAAAATGTATACACAAACAACTACTCAACCATCTCCTCCATAACAACCTACTAGCTAACACTCAACATGGATTCAGACCCTCACACAGTACTACCACAGCTCTACTTTCTTTTACCAATACTATCAACTGCAACCGTAACAACAACAAACTAACCTCTTCACTTTTCCTAGACCTATCAAAATATGGTAAACCATATACTTCTTCTACACATACTTAAATCCCTTGCCCTGGATTACTCTTCAATAACCTGGTTTTCATCCTATCTTGAAAACCGGCAACAAGCAGTACTCTGGAAAAACTCTCTATCCGCTCTACTACCCACCTCTCTAGGAGTACCCCAAGGATCTATACTAGGCCCACTTTTATTTTCTGTCTTTATTAATGATCTCCAATCATCTATCCAAAACACTACCTGCATACAATATGCAGACGATTCTACCATAATTTGTACGGCTTCATCTCAAATAGAACTCCAGTCTCTGACCCAATCAACCTTTTCAACCATTGAACAATGGTTCTCAAAAAGATGTCTTCTCCTGAACCCCAAAAAAACTAAGCTATTACTATTCTCACCTACCCATAAATCTACTCAACTAAACTTCACTATTACTGCAAGCGATAATTCCCACATTTCTGACTCTACTACAAAACTGCTAGGTGTTACTATTGATAATAATCTTAATTTTGATTATCACATCAATAACACAATAAAAGCAGTGAATAAAAAAATTGGCTCACTGTATAGAATCAAACCCTTCCTTACACCCAAAGCACGGTCCACCTTAGCACAATCCCATCTTATCTCTACCCTGCTGTATGCTTCCCTATTTACACTAATCTCTCTAAAGGTAACCTTAGGAAACTAACTACATCTTACCACAATATAGCTCGATTTGCCACAGCATCTAAGTATAGAACCCACCACTGTCTAAACCTAAAAGTATTACACTGGTTGGAACTTCCTAACAAGCTTATGTATCAACAACTTCTAATAGCACACAAAATTCTTTATCAACCATCAAAAACACCAGCCCTTAGCAACCTCTTGACTCCTTACAGTAACCTGAAACAACTCGCTACAATTCAACACTACTGGAATTACAAATTCTGCAGGAAACTGCCTATTCATGAACTCAGTTCAGGAAATATGGAATAACCTCGCCACACATATCTCCTCTCTACCCACTCTTCCTCTCTTTAAAAAACAACTTCTTTTACATCTAAACAATTTCTGGCTATGCTCTTGCACCAATCCAGACTAACCTGCTCTCATCTTTCTACTTTCATATTTCTTTAATCAACTCTGTAATGTTTCTCTCTGATCACATAATGACTTAATGATTACATTGTTACTACCATTCTCAAACATGAATTAAAAAAAAAAAAAAAAAAAAAAATTTATTTTTACAATTAATGTTTTTATAAGTATCCATTACATTTGAACTTCAGTAAGTCGTAGGAAAGCATTCAATGCATAGTTGGTATTATTTGTTTTTTCTTAGATTTGTACAACCATACCTGGACTAATATCATTGTATTTTGCTCATTGCCTGTCTCATAAGTGTATTGTACTTGTTTTTAAATTACCTTGCTTTTATCTGTGGAGCTTTTCTCCCCGGGCCTCTACTGAAAATGGACTTTGATCCAGCTAGACTAGCCCGGTCAACAAATGTAAAATAAAAAAAAATAAAAATACAGTATAACATGTGTGGTGTCAGGGAAATCTGAAAAAAATCAAATTTCTTAAATTTTTGTCATGGACTTCTTAAACTTGATGTGGTAAAAGTATGTAATATATATTAAGGCACACATAACCATGCCTTAGTTTTATGCATGTATCTGTATGCTTTGGCAGAAATAAGTGTTTAAAAACATGTTTGCTCATACAGCCTAACCAACAACTCATCCTTTTAGCCAAATATGTCTGAATAGTCGAGCTACAAGGTGATGAGCATTCTGCATTTACTTAGTGCTGATTGCTGCTGAGAGAATCTACAAAACTAAGTGCCATTTTTCGATTTATTCTGACTTATATTGCATTTGTATTTGATTAACTGTGCTGTTTTATTAACTTGCATTACATCTGCACTGCATTTTTTCACTGTTTTACTGTTAAACTGTTTAATTAACTGAGTGTGAACTGTTTTGCTGTTATATTTAAGTGTGTATCTGTTCTCCAGTGTTAAATTGACCTAAACAGAGTTTAAATATCTTTAGCATAGTCTGGTTACAGGTTTTGCTGTATCCAGATCTGTTTGTGTGATTCTTGTGTTTCCTGCTACACCATCTTGTGTTGGCTGGGGCCTACCTGCAATTTGTGGGAGTAAGTGAACTGGTTGGAACTGGTCTGGCATAGGGTGTTTAGCTAAGAGAGAAAAAAAAGTAGTTCTCCACACCGTCAAACAAGCTTTAATAAAACGACAAAGCTTTCAGATATAACTATCTGTAAGTGTCTTACATACAATGATTATAAAACAGCATTTTTAAAACTCATATCAATCACATCACATGACACAGTAACCTATCAGCAACAATCTTCAAAACACCAATTAAGGCCTTAAAACCACAGTAGCAGCAACATATACATAAACAGTACAAATTTATTTTTTCTTCACTTTTTGTTGTTTCATTTTCAAAACTGGTTTAAGTGTAAACTGCTTATTCAATCCTGGATACTTGTCTGCTTCTAATCGAACAATCCATTCATATTCCTTCATATTTACATAATTTATCAGATCACCACGTCTAGCATTTGGACAGACAACTTGCATAACTCTAAAGCTAAACTGATGAGTATTATCAGTTTTACTTATGTGTTTTGCTAGGGAATTTGTAAGTGTATTCCTACGAATTTCAGACACATGCTCTTTTATCCTGTCTCTTAACCTTCTAATCAATTTTCCAACATAGAATCCCAGACATTTGTTACATGTAGCAAGATAAATAATAGCTGATGTATTACATGTAGCAGTGTAATTAAAAACAAATTTTCTACCACTCACAGGATGAACAAACTCCACTGACTGATTTATACTGGAACAACAGGAACAGTTATGACAGGGAAAAGTACCCTTTTTCTTAAAGATAGGGACAGTATTATTATTATTCAAAGAAAAATCCTTGTAGCACAAAAGTTTCTTCAAGTTGTTATAATTTCAATAGGTAAACATAGGTCTCTCAGAAAGCCAATTTTCATGGCCTGGTATGGCCTTTAAAATGCCCCAATTGTTCTTAATAACATTCTCTATTACCTTACTGGCCCTACTATAGGTCATAAGGTTTCTTAGCGGTTGTGTCTGAGCCATTCTTATATCAGTAGAGACAGTCATCGAATCAGAAAAATAGGGTTTAGCTTTTGTGACCCTCAGGCTCAAGGCATCCCCTTGGCTTTTTCTATTTCACTTATATTCTATCCTCTTTCAAGAAAACTATTAGTCATTTCATGCATCTGACTGCCACAAACCTCTGATTGAGTATTCAACCTACTGGCACGTAGATATTGACTTTTAAGGACACTTTTAAAGGTCCTTTTTGCATGCATACTTTATTTGTGCAGATATTTGTTTACTTGAACATCTTTTTTATGTATACATGTCTCTAAACCAGACTCCATTATTTTTAATTGAACATCCAATAAATTCAAACAGCTATCAGAGAATGTTATTTCTAATTTAAGAAATACAGCAGTGCCATTCAAATACTCATAAAAGCACTGTAGTTCCTCAACTGTGCCATGCCAAACCAGAAAAATGTCATCCACAAAACGCTTATAAAATGAAATGGACACAAATGGATTTTTATTTCCTTGCACATTTTTCTTTTCCCATATTCCAAGGGTTAAGTTAGCATACATATTGGCTATGGCCGTCCCTGTAGCTGTTCCAGATATCTGATGGTACACTTGTTTATTGAATGCAAAGATAATATTCTCCAGTACCAAATCCAATAATTCACATATGGTCTCAGTATACCTATTAGAGACATTTCCATATTCCTGTAATATTTCCCTTATACAGTCAATTCCATAAGCATTGGGTATTACAGTAAAAAGGGATTTTACATCAAGCATTATCAAAAGGAATGAATGAGTATGGCCACTATACCAGTTATATAGTTGAGTTACAAAATCACCTGTATCCTTAATATAACTTGGTATAAATTTTAAGTAGCCCTTCAAAATGTCCTGTAAGTATACTGATGTCGGTTCCATCATCCATCCCCTCCCTGAAACTACTGGCTTCATAGGGAGTTTTTCCAAGGATATGTATATCTTGGGAAGTCCATAAAGTATGGGAATAGTTGGGCATGGCACGGTCGAAAAGTGAAAAGTATCAATATCTACTTCACCAGTCATCTGCAAATCATAGATGCACATTTTTATTTACTAATCATAGCATCTATCTCCCTACTAGCAATGGGTTTAAAAGTTTGTCTATCTAACAACATTTCAGTCATAGACTGTTGATATTGTTCCATATCCATTACTACAATAGCACCCCCTTTGTCTGTTTCTTTTATAATTATTTCCTTGTTATTCTGTAATGATTTTAATGCTTGACTTTCCTAAACTGTCAAGTTATATATTTTCTCAAAATTCCTTCTCTCATAAAGATCACATATTTATTTCTCACATAGGCTATTAAATATAGTAATAACAGGGTCACTGACTGGAATAAAAAGTACTACTTCTTTTCAAATGGCCACCCACAAAAGTATTATTCTTGAATATGTTCTTCAAGTTTAAACCCCTTGAAAACAAATTTAAATCAGTAATTGCATTCATCAAATCATGTTTAGCTAAGAGCTCAGGGGTAAGAGTTGATTGGTCAATTCCAGTGTTTCTATTTTACTTTCGTTTTTGTGGTACTTAAACCCTGTGTTTGCATGGGTTTATACTTGTTTGCATATCGTGCACCACCGCTGGCATGTTTTAACCTTTTGCAAGGTATCTCAGGTGCATTTCTTTCCCTTACCAGCACTCCTGTGTAAGTGAGGCCCTCCCTTACAGCTACTGTATTGATTTTATCTAGCCCTGCTGAGAGAGTGTAGCAAATGCCTCATGTACACGGACAACTCTCTACTACTACCACCTAGGAACACAATATGTGAGAGATGCAGTTACATTAATAACCTAAAATCCTTGCTGTCTCAATCACAAGCCAGTACATCTGGCACTGAGAAGGCTGTCTTTTCAAACATCACAAACGCCACACCTCTAACACCACCCAGCCCTATACAACACACTCCCACATATGCAGAGGTTCTCACAAAAACATACCTAAACAAAAGAGACCTCCGAGGCAAAAACTCACATGCACATCATAACCCACAGCACCAAACACTACACATAGTACACATGCCTGTGTCTCACAGCCTCTAAGGCCCCACCGCAAACCCAACATACTAGTCACAGGAGACTCTATCATGAGACACACAGATGTCCACCACTCACAATAAGTTACTTGTTAGATGCTAAAATCTACCACATCATGCACACAATCAAGTCTAATGACCAAAAATTACAAAAAATGATGGTTCAGTTCCAACACATAAAAAACTTTAATTAATAAAACCACACACTCAAGTCTCTCAACAACAGGTATTGTTATGATTCTCTCATAGTCCATGTTGGTGTGACTGACTTGAGATGTACGTCTCTGGACCATATGAAGAGAGGCATGCTTGAGCAGTGAATATGTGTCCCAGGCAGATATGTCCCTACCCTTAACCAGCATCCTACTGTCACCCAGAATGATGCCTCAATACAAACAGAAAATGATTGACTTTAACAATTGGCTTAGTTTCTGGTGTCATTCCAAGGGGATCCAGTACCTGACAACCTGGGAGGACATAACTGATAAACCACGATGCTTTGACAGAGATGGCCTTGATCTGTCTCCCCCTGGGTTTCAGGCTTCTGGCAAAGGCTTTTACCTCCCTCATAGTGCCTTTTTTAGGCAAAGTCATGAGGACAAAATTGCCAACGTGAAAAATTCTTCTAAACCAAATTTAAAGGTCATGCTGCTAAACATTAGGAGTCTTAACATGAAACTGCACTCATTGCAAGCATTTCTCACCCTGGAGAATGATGACATTTGTGCAGTCACTGAAACCTGGTTCAGAGCTGCAGAGAGCACCCCAGCCTTACCAGGTTACTTGTCCTACCATACCTTCATACCCCAAACAGAGGGCTACAAAGCCAAAGGAGGTGGAGTTTCAATATTTATTAAAGACATATACACCTCAAGGCTAGTCAAACAGTATGACATACAGGAGACACTCCAAGTACAGTTAATGGTTGACAAAACACCTATTGAAATTTCAGCTAGCTACAGACTGCCAGCCATGACTCAGATCACCCACTCTACCTATCTGGGCTTACTTGAATCCATCAAGATTCAATCCTCTACCCGGATCTTGGCCAATTTTAACTACCCAACCATAGAAGATTTATTTTAGCCCAAACATGAAAGCCCAGAGATTGCTCAACTTCATCAATGGTAATGCATTGGAACAACTGGTCGACACCCTCATGAGAGGTGAAAATATCCTGGACCTGGTACTAACCAACCTGAGTACCCATTGTAGCACCCCTACAGTGTCATCATGTTTGGTAAGATTCCACCATAAAGTGATCACCTTCAACGTCACCATCTCCCCTGATGCCCCCCTTGCCAGGGTCAAACAAAAAAGACTTTTCAAAAAACTGATTACAACCTGAGAGCAGGTATAAGCAGCTTCACGGTCACTGTCCCTTCATTTGGAACTAGCACTAATGTCCAAGCCTACACTAAGAAACTATAAGAGCACCTGCATTGACTCAGCAATATCTGACAGGACCAAATCATCTTCTTCAAGGAAGAGTAAACCTGTCTGGTGGACATCAGCAATAAACAAATGCTATAGTAAAAGGAAAAAAATGATGTCCAGGACCAAGAAGGAGCAGGTGCCAAGTTGGAAGCAATCTCTCCTTTGTCTGAACAAGCAAATATGGTCACTGGTGAAATCCTTTAAGGCTAACTTCAAATCCAAATTGGCCACATCCACTATGGACAATCACAAGACCTTCTTCACATATGTCTACAATCTCAAAAATAACACCCAAATCTACTCTGAACTGTTGGTCAAGAACATCACATACACACATGCCGTAGATATTGCCAATCTGCTGACAGACAGGTTCATTGAAAACTTCACCCCCCTGTTCCCCCATCAGTAAACCAGGACATCCCCAGCACATGCCCCCCTCCCCTCATCACCAAGGAGCAGGTCTTTAATGCTCTCTTAAAGGCAAAAAATACAGTCTCCATTGGACCTGACAACATCTATGGCTGCATCCTAAATGAACTCAGGCAAGACCTCTCAGCACCATTAGGCACCCTATTCAACCAAAGCCTGAGCACCAGCTTCATCCCAGCCAAATGGAAATAGCCACTGTCACCCCTCTACACAAAGGTGGAGTGTCCGCCAACCCAGGCAATTATCGGCCTTCAGCCTAACTTGTCTGATCTGCAAGGGCATGGAACACATTATCATGGACCTTATAAACAAGGATATTGACCACTTCCAAATGATTCCAAAGGGAGATCATGCCTGTTAAGCTTGGTTGACTTCTTCAAAACAGTGACCAAAGCCATAGACAATGGGAAGACTGTGCACACCACCAACCTTGACCTAGCCAAAGCCTTCAACACTATTCCACACATGGGCAAAATAGATAAACTCTCCCAGCTAGGCATCAACCTTTATGTTACAAGATGGGTAGCTAACTGGCTCACTGATGGAACCCACTCAGTCAAAATAGGGGAAGCCACCTCTAGTAGTAGACCCGTATAGACCCATAACATGTGATGTACCTCAAGGATCGGTCTTGGGGCCTCTTCTATTGGGGATATACTTTTCTGAGGTGTAAGTAAAAAACAGTGGTCTGTGGCTGACCAAGTTTGTAGATGACTGCAAGCTGGGCACCGTCTTAAATTCCCCTAGTGATGTGAACATCCTCCAAGAGACCCTTAACCAAAATAATGACTGGTGCCAGAAGCATAGCCTCAAACTGAATGCCAAGAAATGCATCATTATCCCCCTTCGGGAAAATGGTGCCCCCACTAATTATCACATTAATAACAATGTACTAGGCACACAATCAGTTGTGAGGGACTTGGGCAGTCAGATTGATAGCAGCTTGACTTTTGACCACCATGTTGCCTCCATTGTATGGAAGGCTTTCTACATGGCCCACCTCATAAGTAAGGGTGTTTCATCCAGGAGCAAGGCGGTTATAACATCCTTGTATTCCTTCATTATCAGACCCATTATTGAGTACAATGCCCCCTTTGGCATGTACCTTGCCAAACACATGTAGCAGTTGAAGAGACCACAGGGGTTCCTGATCAGGAAAATCCAGGGTTTCAAACACCTGTCCTATATGGATAGGCTAAAAGCCTTGTCTCATACAGACTGCTCAAAGGTGACCTGTGTCTGGCATACAAGGCTGTCTCAGACCCAGCCCTGATGGAGTTGCTGCATATCCATAAATCAAACTCCACTCACGCAATCCACATGCAAGGCCTCAGCCTGGTCTGTGATATTAATAGAACTTATTGGTGGAATATATTTGTGTCCCAAAGACTCCTCCATCTATCTATAGACTCCCTCTCCATGTCAAGCAGAGTACCTCACTAGCTCTCTTAAGAGGAACTTGGACAACTGGATAGGAAACAGAAAATACACCCCTAGGATCCCACCTGTGTCCCTGATGGACAGGGGAAACAGGTGCTGACTTTGTGGGAACATGGGGGAAATTCTTGGCTAGGCTTATAAGGTCATCCATGCCAATAGCCTAGTATCATCCTACAGAGGCGTCGGAAGCTGTTGAAGACTGGAGGGGGGGGGTGAGAGGGGCACTTAGTGATCTAAAAAGGGCAATTTCTTAAAACTATTTACTGCCACAACATAGGTTCACTTGGAGGACATTTTAAGCTTAGCCAATTTCCATTTTGGTGCTGAATTAACATTTCTTGATTGGTCTTACCTATCCCATGGCTGATAAGTGTATATTAACCCTAGTGAGAATAAATGTGATCATTCTATAGATAACTTGAAGGGACCCATGTAAGAGATGCAGCATTTAGGAACTGCCTCTATCCATTAGTGGCACGAGGGGCAATCTTGGAGTGCATTTTCTATTACCCATCCTTAGATCCAAGTTGCATTTGAATATGGACAGGGATGAGCTTTGTTTTACTTGAATAGATAGTCTGTTCTGGAACAGTGGTAGCCTCTGTAATATATATCCATCTCTCCACAACATTCAGTTTAGATACCTGGACTGAGTATTTCTGATGCCATTTGACTTGCTGATGTTCAGTAGGTCCATCTGTATTAGATCGGAGGATGCCTTGTATACCAGACATGTCAGCTCTAACCACTCTGTAGTATACTGAGTATGATGATAAATCTTTGAGGTGGTCCATGCAAGACCTGTTGTTTAGGACTTGTATCCTTTTAGTAAGGTATCTCTGTGGGTATTCCAATTGTTGCATGGGTCTGAACAGATACATGCCAAAGTGGAAATTATACAAAATGATTGACCTAATGAGGGCTTTGTAAAGCTGGACAATAACATCTGTAGATCTAGTCACAATCAATTTATTTATTAGCTGTGCAATATAGAAAGACTTTCTTATGGCTCTAGGCACATGTTAGTCAAAAGTTAGGTCACTGCACACACAAGTTCCCAAATGCCAAACAACTGGGTCATTTCTCAGGTGGCATTGTCAATTTGGAAGTTCCCTGGAGTAGATGACTTGTCAAAGGATACGATAATGTATTTCTTGGAGTTTAGTTTCAATTCATAACTCTGGCACCAGTTATTGTTTGGGACAAACTTACCTGCATAATGGCTAAGCCATTTGGGGATTCAATAACTGCCCCTAGCTTGCAGTCATCTCAGACTTAGTTGGCCAAAGCCCTTTGGTATGTCCTTCTACTTTTGAGATGTATATGCCAAACAGAAAAAAGTCTCAGCATAGTACCCTGGGGTACTCCATTGGTGACTGGTCTCTTTCCCTATTTTGATCTCCTTCATCCTGTGAACAAGCATACATATATGCATTCTTTGATTCACCTTCCTGATTGTATTAAATTATATTCCTTGTATAATACAGCACCACTTATTAGAATGTGTTTTAAAGTTGTAGTTTGGAACTGTCTTCTAGTAAGCAATGAAACAAAATGTATGAACCAATAATGACAAAACTAACCATTTCAGAAAATTTCAACCATAAAAGGGCACTCAAACTTCTGTCATTACAATCCACCAGTATCAGTAAATATACAAAATCTCTGCCGAAGTAAGTCATCTAAATAATTCCACATTAAAGGGATCTGTAACTAATGAAGAGGTTGCTACTAGCAAACAACTTTATATTTCATTGTTTCATCTACAAATACAGTGCATGTTGCCCTTGAAGAATAAATTGCCTATACTACATTAAAAAAATAATAAATTAGTAATGTTGCAACGGGAAATGGATGGCAAACTGATAACAAAAACATAGTTACTAGGTAACTCCTCCAAAGGAGGACATTCATAGGACTGCAGCATCCACTCCCATTAAAGTAAAACGCAGTACAGCATCAGCGATCCATCTGCATACTATGGGTGTAGAACCCACAGCCTTCTGCATCAAAAGCAAGTGTGCTACCTGTTGTGCTACTAACAATGCGAACAGCTTAGCATATGAAGTATTAAACTTCTCTTCCCCTGAAGCTCTCAGCTCCTTATAAAATCCACTTGACACTCTATTAAATCTCTCAACTTCGCAGCACAAGAAAACTGGAAAAAGCCAAATTGTATTTGGGGGGGGGGCAAAGGTCCAAAACCAGGGACACATTTTAAATATTGCTTGTATTATCTTAGAAAGTTGCTAAAATAAAGTGTTTTGTGTTACCATGTATTTCCTAAAAGATAGGAAGACTGAAACTTAAAGGGCTATCATTATTTAGTGAATTCAGTTCTCACTGATTTGCCAGAAAACCACAACTTTTAAGAGAAACAGACCTATGAGTCAAATATACTGTGAAAATCTGGACAGTTGAGAGTTATGGACTTAACTCCCTGAATCACAAGTGGTGGTATGGGTAGAGAATGCAGGCTCGTGTTTGAGCCTGTGTAACGCTAACCGCCAGGTATACCTACGTGGGGCATCTCACACACACACACACACACACACACACACACACACACACACACACACACACACACACACACACACACACACACACACACACACAGACACACACACACACACACACACACACACACACACACACACACACACACACACACACACACACACACACACACCATAACTCCTGTAAATAAAAGAACAAAACTCTCTTTACTGGCATGACTCTGGCTCTGGCAGCACCAAGAGAACAGCGGCAGTATAATCCCTGTAACACAGAGCAATAAGAGAACAAGAACAGCTAGTTTAGTTAGCTTAACTTCTGCGTGCGAATCCACATTAACATGAAAACTCCACTTCATTAATTTTTTCTGACAGGTATTGCATCTGTAAAAGTGGTGGGGCTCCCCCTCCCCCTGGCTCTATGGTTCTGGAACCCATGTAATCCTATGAACCTATAATAGGAAGCAATTTGTTAACCAGACTGCATTTTACAAGGAATATGTACATCCTGAGTATGTAAAGACATCATTTCATATACAAAATGCCATGCACAGTTTGTGCAAAAATCAGATTTGCATTGGGGTAAAACCCCCATGTACCAGTCCATACAATCTTACTTTACAATTCTCACGCTGAGGTCACTACACCCCAGAGAAAGAGCAATCAGTAAACTGCAACATAACACCTGAATCATTCTTTGTCTAGGAGGTTTCATTCTTGGAAATAAAAGAAACTGATATACTAAAAGAAAATATACACAATTCCTACATGGAGTAAGGTAATTAGGATCTTTGATGGGACTGATATTTAAGCAGTCTGGTATTATGTAGTTGAGTCAGACCATGTCAACTAACCCAGAGAAACAATGCTTATTGAACTGCTGGCACTGCCACAAACACAATCATAGTCAGT
The DNA here is from genome assembly GCF_019279795.1 of Protopterus annectens. Lineage (NCBI taxonomy): Eukaryota > Metazoa > Chordata > Ceratodontiformes > Protopteridae > Protopterus > Protopterus annectens. Next base: position 56,573,795 of record NC_056725.1, read on the forward strand.
GGACCTATATAACCTATAAAACTAACAGAAAGCTGTGTCAGCAGGTTTATATATTTGTGTGCTTATTTATTTATTTATGTATCTGAGTAGCAAAACATTTCAACTCAAATATATAAATCCACATAAATGTATAAATCCACTTAGCATTCATCTGTAACATAGTGCATTAAAAAATAAGACTTAAAAGCATTTGTTTTTAATGGAAGTTGTATGCCTCTGCACCTCTTGATAGGGGTGCTTCTCTGAACCGCATTATTTCAGGGGTTGGTCTACAACATCTCCAACAAGGTAATGTCCAATATACTGACACGCAAACAACATAGCAATGATGATGTTGTATGTACAATCCTTTTAGTTGAGCTAATGTGCCAGATGGCATGTCATCATAGCTAAAAAGACTGTACATAGAACAGTATCACAACTAAAAAGATTTAACATACAGACTCTTTTATGACTTAGGTTTCTTATTGCCATATTGTGTGTTGCATATCACAGCTAGTCATTCAGGTCCTTGTATATCATACTGTTCCATTTATTTTCATTGCGTTGTGTGCACAGGTAGATCTGTTTCTGCATGCATATATGATTACATTGGTCCTGGTTTATATATCCATCTAACTATTACCATTTGATTCAGTACATTTACACATTTTGTAATATGCACAGTGTGTTTACAAATACTTATATCAGTGTTTTTTCCTATAATGGACCATTTGTAGGACCTGCAATGTATTTGCATGTATCAGTATACATGGATGCCACCATGTAGTCAGTCACCTAGGTTTCAGTGATGTCCATTTTTTTTCCATTCACCCCGGGAATGCATATTGAGGAATACATAGTGTTGTACTTAAGCCTATTAGATGCATACAACATAACACTTCTGTACATATCTGTATGGTTGTGTATTACAGATGGCATATTTTATCATGCTTTTGGATATTCGTGCACTTCACATAGTCAGAATCATGGTTTTACAGCTTTAGTTAAGGTTAGTGCCTTAGGATTGGGTAGGGTTGCCGCCAATGCCCAAAAGTGGGACAATTTTTTTCTAGAAACATGAGATTTTGCAGAACAAACCATACCCACAGCCAGTGAAAATGACTGAGCTTCAACATTTTACTAAAATATTAGCAACTGTGGTGGTGGTGCTGCAGTAGTGCTGTCGCCCGACAGTAAGACGTTGTCCCATTCAATTCTCATCTAGAGCATCTTCTCTCCGGAGACATGCATGAATGGGCATACCTTCGTTGAAGGTTGTGCGTCAGGACTGACAACTCGGTACATAAAAATCTACAGCCAATCATTAGTGGACTGAAGTTCCGCTGTGGTGACCCCTAACCAGGAAAAGCCGAAAGACACAACAAAAACATTCCATTAGCATTTAAGTTTCTTATCCTGTTTCGTATAAAATGTATGTGTTTTGGATACAAAATATTTGTGTTATGCAACTATTAAAGAAACATAGGAAACATTTTTGTCCTAAAATCTAAGGACATTTATCATTTTTTCAGTATTTTTCGCAGGACATAGCTGCCCAAACAGTGATTATCCTGTGAAAATAGAGACCGGTGGCAAACCTAGGATTGGGTTAACTCCTAGGGATTTTGATGAAATTCCTTTCCATACTGATGATTGCCAGACTTTTCATGCTGGATAAATGGGCAGGGCACTGTGATATGTATCATTCCCAGCTGTATCGCTTGTTATGTCAGACGGTTAATGTCTAATTGATGGCTCATATTTCTTGGTACTGTATGTTTGTGTCAACAAAATGTTTTCTTATATGTGTACATCTGTTTATTGTGGGTTCCAGAGGCTTAACCGAAGACCAGACTATCAGGAGGAGGGGTCACTATCATAGCAACAGAAACTTGTCAGAGGCCAAATAAGATAGATGTTAATCCAAAAGATCAGACTTCTGTGAGTCTCTTAACCTCTTAGAGCAAGAAATCTTGACAAAGCCTGACAGAATGGGGGGACAAAGGCCCAAAAATAGGGACATATTTTAAATATTGCTCTTATAAACTTAGAAAGTTGATAGAATAACAGGATTTGTCTTAGCATACATTTTTATAAATAATACGAAGTCAGACTCTCAAATGTATGTCATTATTTAATTACTTCAATATTCAGATCATCACAGTGATTTGGCAGAAAACCACAGATTTTATGAGACTAAAAATATGAGGCGAAAATCAAGATAGTTGAGATGTATGGTGAGGGACTCAACAGCCACAGGAAGCATGTTCTATTTTTCAATATAAATTATGTTGTGTGGGTAAGCAACTCCTCCTCATCATAATTTATAGACAAAACATCTCGACAAAATGAAAATGCAGTCAGGGACCTAGGAGCTTGGGGTGATAATTCTCTCTCTTTTGACAATCTTGTGACAATAGTTGCCAGAATATCCTTTTATTTAGAACAGCTAATTGCAAAAAATATTGTGAAGGTTTAAAGATGAAAACACTCCATTTTACTCAGCATTGAGCAGAACAGTTCTCAAGTACAATGATTTCAGTATTTATGCACCCCCAAGATTGTGCATAGTAGAGGAGATAGATCCTTTACAGTGACAAATCCCAGTGCTTTGGGTATGTTACCAGTGGATAAGAGGAGAATAAAGCATTTCAAGGGCAGTTACTATGGGATACTTGCGGCTGACTAAGAAGAATCACCCTCTGAATTGCTTTGGTTTTGGTGACAGCTGCTACAACATGATCTGGATTAATTTCAAGGAGTGCTGTTTGTGGGGAATGGTAAAACATTTATGTGGGTAAGTAGAGTAACGCTAGATAGATAGAGCTGAATTTGTCAATAACTATTTTTGAGATGAGCACAAGTGTCCAAGTTAAAAAAAAAAAAGAAACAATTAAAATGAGCTCTTTGTAGGGTGAATATAATTTCTTATTCTTCTGATATATTTAAAGAAACTTATGTGGTTAACAAGTGTCTGTACCAGCCCTGAGTTCATTATTTGCTTTGAAATCCCTGAAGGCATGCTTTAGGGTTTTGCTCAAAATTTTAGGTTCTGTCCCATATGGAAGGAATGGGGCTTTCATAGCAGTAGATTAAAGCTTTTATTTATTTATTTATTGTTGGACAGTCTATTAACATGGAAATTCTACCCTATGGTTTTACCTTTTTAAGTTTACATCATGCTTATGATAGAGGGGAAGAGCTTTGTCACTGCATTCCTTCATGAGAGAACTTAGAGAAGTAAACCTCTGTTTATGCTGGTAGTTGGGGAACTTTGCCATTTATCTTTATCAAGACTATAGGTGAGTAGTAAAAAAACTGGTTTGAGGAAATCCCCCCCCCCTCAAAAAAAAAACGCAAGTATGAATAGGGATCACAGTGATAGTTTTTAAGAAGCAAAATACAGCTAAGTCGTCACATTTGTACCAGGGTATAAGTGACCATGGGGGTTTTATGTAAGATGGAACAGTTGGTTGGGATGAAATCAACAAGAAAAGATTTTTTCTAGGAAATTTTCAGTGAAATAATATAGAAAGTATATTTATTACTAGTTATGCAGACCCCACAGTTTATGAAGAGATAGTTAAACTCATCCATAATTGCTGTGTTTGGTTCCAAGATGTATTCTAAAAATGATTTAGATAGCCTAGATACTTTGAGGAGAACATGGAAAATTCTTGTAGACAATGAGGAATTTATTAACAGTCACAGTGATTTCAGCAAGTCCAGGGAATGTATCATGTAGAACTTGACATGCTGAACTGGAACTTCTAGAAAAAACTAATAAATGTGGACAGTCATCTGCAGGTAACTGTGGATGTGAAGACATGACAGACACTGATTCCAGGCTGGAGAGAATGCTGTCACAGCACTGCAACCATGTATGAGTAACTGAATATATATCTAGACTGAGATTCAAAAAGGCTTCAGCACTACCTGAATAAGGTCTGGATTTATATTTAGAAAAGACACACAGGGGATGACATGATAGTATTTGAAAGATGTTATCCAAAAGATGGTGTGGTGAAGGAGGAATGAGAACTTTATTATTTATTTATTTATTTACATTTGTTGACAGGGAAAAGTCAGACTGGACGCAGGTCCTTTTTACAGCGGAAGCCCGGGGAGAAAAACTCCACAATTAAAATTATTACAAACATAGTTACAGATGAAGAACATAGTACTACAGTAGACAACTAGCATCTGTGCCCTCTAAGATGGCATGTATTCTATGAAGTAAATCGCAGTTATTAACAATTGCTACAGTAAGAAGTTACTGCTGTATAATAAGTAGATAGGTGTACAAGCATCAGAGCTTGCTGTAATCAAAGGTAGTTAGTGGGGTGGAAGAGAGGTTGAGGGTAGATGGAGTGGGCAATGTTAGAGAGGAGAGTAACAAGGGCATAACCAGCAGGTTTTTAGGTGTGCTTTAAGTAAATCTTTGAAGTGGGTGCATGATGGTACAGAGGTTATTGTGAGGGGGAGGGTGTTCCATAATTTGGCTATTGCACTGGAGAATAGTGCTTCTTCAGCAGAGTTCTTGGCTCTAGTTACCTGTAATTGATTTTTGTTGCTGGATCGCAGTGGTCTGGTGGTGAGATAGGGTTGGAGTAGATTCTAGAGAGATAGGACTTTTAGAGGATGGTTTACTAGTTTGTGGGTGAGTGTGAGATGATACCATTGAAGGAGGTGAGGGAGTTCTAGCCAGCCCAGTTCAGCAAGTGAGAGACAGTGGTGACTACGGTAGGATGCCCCGGTGGTGAATTTGGAGATTTTGTTGTAGCAGGTCTTGAATTTATTTAGATCGCTTTGGCTTAGGCTGGTATATATTGAAGAGGCATAAAGTAGGGTGGAGATAAGTTGTGAATTTGCAACTGAAATCCTAGCTGCTTTGGTTAGGAATTGCTTATTTGTATATAAGGCTCCTAGTTTTTTGTGGAATTTTTTTATTGTCATGGATATGTGAATGTCAAATTTGAGATTATACCATGACCCCCCCGAAACGTGCACGCTGATTGGCCAGCTCCGTACGTGTTCGAAGTTATACTAATGGAAAAGGTCCAGTCCCCGGACTTTTTCCCTTAGTATAACTGTTTTAAAACACTAATAAGCTATGTTAAATGGGTTTAACATAGAACAGCTTTTAAAATAAGCAACGGAGATCTCCGCTGCTTATTTTAAGCTGTCTCGCCATGTTAAACCCATTTAACATAGCTTAAGTAACAAGTAAGCTTAAAGCAGAGCTAAGATTTTTTAGAATTTTACATGTTAAATGAGTTTAATATATGAGACAGTTTTAAAATAAGCAACGGAGATGTCCGCTGCTTATTTTAAACTGTCTCGCTATGTTAAACTCATTTAACATAGCGACTAAAAAAAAGCAACAGAGATCTTGATTTCTGATGTACCGCGAGGCACGCAGTACATCAGAACTGCCGCGGATGCCAGACATCTGCGGAAGGGCAGTAAACAGGCATTATATTATGCCATTATTTAAGAAAAGTAACAGTTTCTTTTAAATAATGTCAGTAATATAATTGGGTGTGGGTTGGTGTAGGTACGTTTTTTTTGTCATGGTTGGTTATTTATCCTCGGCCACCGGACCAAACCATGCTATATTATTGTCCATTTCAGCTCCTAGCAATTTGGTGTGATCTGTTGGGTGGATAGTGGTGTTGTCTTTTGCTGTGATGTTAAAGTGAGAGTAGGTTTGAGTATGTTTGGTGGTTTGGAAGATGAGGAGTTTAGTTTTGTTTGGGTTGAGTATTAACTGGGCATCAGATAGCCAAGTTTCAACAGAGGAAAAGGCATCCTATGTGACCTTTTGCAGTTGGGACAGGGACTGGGCTGAGCAGATGATGGTTGATTCATCTGCATATTGTATGAGTGTGCCATGTTTGGTGGCAGAGGCTAGATTATTGATGAAAATGGAGAAGAGTAAGGGTCCAAGGATGGATCCTTGGGGAACACCAATAGAGACAGGTAGTTGGGGAGATATGTCATTCTGCCATGCAAAGGATTGCTGGCGATCAGACAGGTAGCTCTGAAACCAGTTGGTTACAAATTGGGAGAAGGGTAGGTTACTGAGAACAGAGATGAGTTGTTTTTGTGGGACCATGTCAAATGCTTTAGATAGTCTAGGAAAGTAGCAGAGGAGAAATAGCCATTGTTTTTATGCTGAAGGATAGTGTAGAAGAGAGTAAGGCAGTGGTAGTGCTATGGTTCTGTCGGAAACCATGTTGAGTATTAGAAAGGAGGTTGCTAGTAAGGAGGTAGTCTGAGACCTGAGAGTGATCTCTCTAGTATTTTGGAGAGTGGAGAGAGAATAGCTATGGGGCTGTAATTGGTGAGTTCTGTAGAGAGGCCACCTTTGTGGACAGGAATGATGTCTGATATTTTCCATAGTGTAGAGACATAGCATTCTGACAGATATAAGTTAATCAAGATTGATACTGGGTAGGCTAGGGCGTCAGCTGCAGTGTAGGTATTCACTTGAGAGGTTGTCTGCTGCCAATTTAGTGGGTTTAAGTTTAGTTAAGAGTTTTTTTATGTTGGAGGCAGGAACAGAAGAAAAAGTGAAGACAGTGGGGAGATTACTAGGTGCAGGTGTGGTGTTGAGGGGAGGGGGGTTGTGTTGTCTAGCTAGTGATAGTACTGTTTGTGTGAAGTGTGTGTTGAATGAAGTAGCAATATTTTCTGAGGAGTGAGGAGTGTTAGGTGGAGGGGTACTGATTTTAACTGGATGGAGGATGGAGTTTATGGAGGACCAGAATTGCTTGGGGTTGTGTTGGGAGGAGTTGAGGGCAGACTGGTAGTATTGGATTTTGTCCTGCTTTATTAGCTTTTTGACTCTATTTTGTAGTTCTAGGAATTTCTGTCTAGCTGAGGAGGTTTTGGTTTTGCGCCAGTGTTCCCAGGCTTTATCTCTGTTTTTCATTTCTAACCTAGTGGTTTTTTGTAGCCATGGGGAGGGTTGGGCTTTGGTTCTAGTAAGTCTTATGGGGGCATGGCATTTAGGATGCTTAGGAAGGTAGTATTGAAAAATTGAACTGCTTCATCTAGGCTGAGGTACTTTAGTGGATTCCAGTTACAGTCTTTGAAGGATGAGATGAATGTGAGAGGGTTAAAGTTTAGTTTTTTACGTATTTGACGGTAGATGACAGGTTTAACTTGGTATAGGTGTTTTTTGAGTAGGAATGTTGGGGAATGATCACTGAGGCTATCCAATAGGCAGCCTGCTGTATAAGACTGGGGGATCTTGCTGACTAGTATCCAATCCAGATTAGTATGCTTGTTGGAGTTTTTATTTATTCTGGTAGGTGACTGGACTAGTTGGATAAAACCATGAAGGTTTAGATGATGGGTTGGATGGGTGCCACAACAGGATTGCCAGTCAATATTGAAATCACCTAAAATTATGGTCTCTTGGGGGAGATGGTGGGTAGTCCAGCTGAGGAGATTTTCTAGTGGAGGGATATTTTGGCCATGTGGGAAGTAGCATCCTATTATGTTGATGGTTTTATTTTGGTTTATTTTGAGGTTGGTATATATTATTTCTTCATTACCAATTTAAAGAGCTGATGTGTTTAGGATCTGGATGTTTAGATATGTTCAAATATTATAGCTATACCACCTCTTTTCTTGTTTAACTGGTCTAATCTTAGTATGTCATAACCAGTAGGGAGGATTTGCTCACTGGTAATGTGAGGTTTTAGCCAGGTTTCTGTGAGGATGATTATGTCTGGGGAGTACAAGTCTATGGTGGCATGGAGTTTGTGAACTTTGTTGGTTATACTTCTGATATTTAGGCTTAGCAGAAGGAGGTCATTTGGCTTTCTACTGGCTGTGATTTTGGAGAAGTTGTGGTTATTAGTCTGATTATTAGGAGTGGAGTTAGAGATGGAGGGGCCAGGGTTTGGGTGGATGTCTCCACTGAGGGCTAGTTTTGATATGCATGAGGTTATTAGTTTTATCAATTTGTGAAAGAGTTTGTATATTAGGGAAATTTTTGATTGGGTGCCGTAGGTAATAGATACAGTGGGGTGATTATTTTGTTATGTTGTAGGAATGCATTTTATTTGAGTAATGTAGTTGATAGAATACGTGGGGTGCATAGGGATGGTTTTTGAATTGGTGGGAAAGGAGCAGAGTGAGGGTGAGTCATGGGTGGTGGTGTGAATAGTAGTATAGTGGAAGTGGTTGAATGGGGGAATAATGGAGTTTTGGTAAGATGTAAGATATGCAAGGAGAGTGCATGCCATGAGTATAAGTATGGTATGCTGAACCATATTAGCAGAAGAGGAGGGATGGTAGTGGGATGATGGTGGAGTTTGAGTTGGGAGTAGTGGTGTGGTTGGTGGTTAGAATGGTGGGAGGGGTTTATGTTTATAATAAAGGTAGGACCACTGGGGTGGGTGGAAATTGGGGGCCAGGTAGGGAGTGAAGCAGGCAGAGATCCTGTTAGTTGCTCTTAGGAAGGGTTGTGGGCTGGAAGCAATCAGGTAACAAAGAATACAGATAAACTGTGCTGGTGGAGAATCAGGTAGGTACCCCATTTTCCAAGGACTATTTGTTAGTTTTGCCCAATTTCAAGCAGATCAAGTATGCTTTATGGCAGGGCTGATCATAGAGTGCTCAAGGGTTTGTATTAAATAACTAAGCAACTTTCCCTCTTGGTGAAATGCTTCCCTAGTATAGGTCAGATATAAAACAGGCAGGCTGGCAGAAAATAGTTAAAAATATCAATAAAATATGTGCTTTTTCTTACATAGTCGCAAAGTACATTCATAAGGTTCTGAGGCTCCTTCAGCCCAGTATGTCCTTGTAATTAAAGGTATCCACGGTTGCTGTTATAAGGTCTGTAGGAGGGATTAACTGCATGCTAGCAGTAGGGCAATGGTCTTCAGCAGGGAGCCTTACCCATGTTGGATCACTCTACAATGACACCAGTTAATTAGTCAGTTGCTGAAACCAATAATATTAACGTTGAACTTGGACATTATGCATATAGAAGCCCAGTACCAGTAACTTTCTTTCTTTCATGATGAAAGTGGAGTGCTCAGTAGTGTCTCAATGTACTTTCCCTAATGTAGAATGGACAAGGTCATGTTCACCCATTTGGAGTGTCATCAGACCATGTGCATATTAAGACTGTTATGTTCAAGGGTCCTACAGAGCCTGGTAAAGTCCCTAATCCTGTCATTCGAGAGGCAATGAATAGTAACCCTCTCTTTATCCAGTCTGGTGAACACAGTGTCAGTGTAGCAGATGTACTTACGTAACATACACAGATATGCTAAGAACCTTGTGGTCTGGTTAAGCCCCACTCCACTTGCTCTCGCTAGGCTCGGGCTCACTCCGTACCCCACCCTGCCCCCAAATACCACCCGCCCCTACTGGTGCTAAATTTATTGTATTGTTACTACACGCCCTCTATCTAGAACCAATCAGCAATAACTAAGTAATTAAAAGGCACTCCCTTTCTCACCACCATTTCACTTATCTTCTAATAACACCCAGAGCACAAGCCTATATCTACACAATGGCAATGTTGCTCTGTCCACCCAAATTAATGTTGATTATCTCTAGTATACCTCTGATGCTTATCCCATGTATTTGTGTATGAACATCAGGACTATTTTGGTTTCCATTACCCAAGAGGCCGAACAAACACATTGATAGCACCATATAAGTTAGATCACTTGAGATATCCCCTAATGCCTAACTCCTCACACAGTCAACACCACCTACCCCGGAGAACAAGATACATCAATCCAAAAACCAAAAAATACCAAAACCAAATTATCAAATTCCTGAAGCTGACCATTAAATCTCAATGGAACCTCATATTGGATGGTGACATCTAGCCAAATCCTGGCCCATTCTCGACCAACGGTTCTAGCTCCAGTACTACCTCTCCCCTAAACACTCAAACTTTAAACAAACCTCCTAACACACTCCTGGTTAGCCATCTAAACATTAGAAGCATAAATAATAAGGTTCAGCGCCTTCATGCCCTACTAGATTATCTTTCCCCGTATATTCTATGCCTCACTGAAACCCGGCTAAAACCATCAACATCAGACATTGAGGTTATACCACCAGGGTACACTATATTAAGGCTTGACTGTAACACTAATAAGAGATGTGGGGTAGCGGGTTCTATATAAAACATGCTCGAGATGTCTAGTGTCACCCCACAATCATTAAAAGTTGACAAGGCTGAAATTATCATTACTAAGCTTAATATCAATAAAAATAAATGCATATACATAGTCTGTATCTATATTCCCTCAGATAATAACAGAAAAATTCTAGAGGACATACTATGCTGGCTGTCAAATAACTACCCCCAAGAAACCGTTGTTCTTGGAGACTTTAACATAGACTGGTTCACCTGTTCCTCAAAACCTGCTATTCACCATATCAACCTTTATGGATTCACACAGGTCATATCCTCCCCCACTAGGTTAAGTAAACCTAACAGTAAAGAAACTACCCTAGACTGGATACTTATTAATAGTCATCCCCACATGTACAAAGCTGGGACTCTGCCTGACAATATAAGTGATCACTTTCTCACCTATACAATCAGTCAAAAGGCGGACATTCCTAAGCAACCCATTTATAGAACTATTAGGAACAAGAAAAACTTTAACCTCACTAACTTCCAAAATTAATTCAAATAGTGTAATTGGTCTGTCCTAAAACATCTGCCACTAGAAGAAGCTGTAAAATACTTTAATAGCAAATTCTTAGTTATCCTAGACACCCACACCCCATCTCATTCTATTAGGACTAAAACAAAAGCTGCCCCATGGCTTTCAGTAAAAACAGACAAAAAATCTCACTTAGAAATAAATCCTGGGACCCTTGGTGAGCCACAAAAACCCACACAGATCAACTAAGATACAGGCAGCTAAGGAATGATAGAAAAACATCTGTTATGACTGACAAAAAAAATATTATTGCCACCTATAACAGAAACACAAAAATAAACTCCCAAAATGTTGGGCAGGTATAAATAAACTTTTCTACCCAGGTAAATCTACCACCCCTACCCCCTTAACTTCTATCAAGAAACCTCTAGTTGAGGTTGCCAATACCTTCAATAGCTTATCTAGCTAGTCAATTATCCTCCAGCTGCCCAAATCCAATTGTTACTACACCCAGTGCCCAAATTACCTTTAACTTTCAACAAGTCTCAACAGCATTTATCTGAAAACTAATTAAAAATTAAAACCAACTACCCTATCGGCTGACCTTCTCCCAGCAGAGTATTTACAAAAATCAGCCAATGCTGTAGCTTACCCAATATCTATCCTGATCAATAGAAGTATATCTGAAGCGTCCATCCCCTCCATCTGGAAGACAGCCCATGTTATCTCACTCCATAAAGGAGGCAGCTCCTCTGAGGTCTCTAATTATAGACCCATAGCTAACACGTCTCTACTTGGCAAAATTATGGAGAAATGCATACACACACAACTCCTATACTATCTTCTCATGAACAATCTACTGACAAACTCCCAACATGGGTTTAGACCATTCTACCACCACTGCCATTCTCTCATTCGCTAACATTATAAATCTAAACTGAAACATTAATAAACTTTCCTCAGCCATCTTCTTAGATATTTCCAAGGCCTTTGGCATGGTAAACCACCAAATACTTATACAAATACTGAAAACCATTTCCCTAGACACCCAGGCTATCCAATGGTTCCAATCTTACCTGAGTGGTAGACAACAGGCAGTCCTATGGAAGAACAGCCTATCCACCCTGCTACCCATCACCCTAGGAGTCCCTCGGGGCTCCATCTTAGGTCCCCTCCTATTTTCCATATTTATAAATGACCTGCATAAAGTCATTCCAGAGGCTACCTGCATTCAGTACACAGACGACTCGACTCTAATATGCTCAGCCACATCCCCAACAGAACTGCAGTCTTTATCCCAAAAAACTTTTAACACAGTTAAAAATTGACTTCTTAATCACTGTCTCATATTAAATCCCAACAAAACTAAGCTGCTGCTTTTCTCTCCATCTCAAAGGTCCACCGTACTGACCTTCATCATAAAATCTAACAACGGCACCATTATTTCACCAGATCCCTCGACCAAGCTCATAGGTGTAATAGTTGACTATAACCTTAACTTTGACTTGCATATTAACCATACAATTAAAACAGTTAATAAAAAACTTGGCTCTCTATACACGATTAAACCCGTCCTAACTCCCCTAGCTAGGACTGTTATTGCCCACACACACCTACTCTCTACCCTCCCCTATGCCTCCCCCTTACTCACAAACTTGAGAAAAACTGACTTGAACAAATTCACTAGCTGCTATAATCACAGTGCTAGATTTGCCACTGGTACTGCCTAAAGAACCCAACACTGTATTAACCTTAATCTTCTAGGGTGGCTTGAGCTATCTAATCTACTAAAGGTCATCCAACTAGTAATTTCCCATAAGATTCTCTACCAGTCCGAATACACGCCTGTTCTTAAAAGCCTTATCACCCCTCTACCAGAACTTCAAGACGCTCCGATCCTCTAACATAATGTTAGTTTACACGCTCAAAACTAACAATGCAGCTGGGGATGCTCTGTTTGCCAAATCTGTAGGCAAAACATGGGACTCACTCCCTGCTGACCTAACATCAGAACTCTCTTTATCCCAATTCAAAAAAAATCTTATACTATACTTTAAAACATGGTGGATATGTCCTTGCTTTACCCCCGATTAACTTTTACTCCCTGAATTGTGTGCCTAATGAGGACTTTCTGCCTCTAAGTGACTATATCCTAGTTATTTGGTTAATAACCTAATTACTTTGTATTAACTTGTGTGACCGAATTATGTTCTGATCTTTTTAATGAATGTAATTCTGTTTGGAAATTGTAAAACCTGATTTATATGTATATATGAAATAGAATTTTGTAGTATGTATGTAGTATAAAGTCCAGAGCTTTTCTCCCCGGGCCTCTGCTGAAAATAGACATTTATCCAGTCTGACTATCCCAGTCAACAAATGTAAAATAAATAAATAAATAATGTGACTAATAGTGTAGTCACCATCACAGAGACTCATTATCTTTTACTGGCATGTGTGATTTTACAGGAAACAACTTGTAGTCTTGCTGGACCACTTTAGAAATGTGTGAAATATATCTGTGGATGAGGACGTAGGGGTGATTCTTGGTGAATGATGTTTATTACATGGTAACCTTTATACTAGGCAAAAGGTCTTGAAGACAATTAAGACCTTAGCCAGTGTTGTTTACCTACTACTCCTACTCACAGGGGAATTAGATATTAAACCTGAAGTAAATTTATGGATACCCATCCATTCACTGAAGTTAGATTTAAAGAGAGGGGGAACAGACACTGTTTGATATACAGTGGGAGCTTATATAAAAGGTATGGTATCCTTTGGGAGAGACATATTTCCCACCATTATGTTTTGTTTACATTACAATGTAGGCTTAAGTCCCTGGATTGAATAATTTGAGTTTTTTCTAGTTTTATGAAATGTTGCAGGTCAAGTAGGACAGTGCCATTTGCAGGTCAAGCAGACATCACCTCGTAGAGATCTATAAGAGACAGACGAGAGGGGTAGCTCATACCTGTGATTATTTTGGTGAGGAATTATTGTAATTATTGTAGTTGGACTATAAGCTTGGATAGATACATGCCAAAGGAGGGGATATATTCTAATTTGGACTTGATAATGGAGGAGTAGAGCAGGAAAATGACTTTCCTGGAACTGGAGAATATGCCTTTAGTAATTAGTTTAGCTAGTTATAAGAATTTTATTATGATAGTTGGAATGAGGAGGGTGAAGGAGAGTTCACTGTCCATGTACATGGCAGCGACTCAGATAACAGCATTTATCGTGAGAGGTGATGTCACATAGTCACATCTTTTTTGTAAAGATGTATTTTTAAGGAATGAACACTAGTTTAATGCCTGCCTCAACTGTACATACTATAAATAATAGCACTTTCCTTTATAAATGTAGACAGCATACAATTTTTTGTATTTATTTTGTTAATATACTATGTACAACTGGGTTTATGACAACAGATCAAATACACTAAATACTGAACGGCTGGAAAATCGAAAATGTTGGTGATAGAAACCTATTTTATGAGATCACAGTACAGTGAGAATCGGGAAATTTGCTCTTTCTTCACTGGAGTCTGTTCTTGGAGTTAGTAATATATATATATATATATATATATATATATATATATATATATATATATATATATATATAGCGGAGGGTGTGGGGGGAGCAACCCCTCATAAAATGGGTTTCTGTCACCTACGTTTTTGATTTTCCAGCCGTTCGATATTTAGTGTATTCAATCCATTGTCATAGACCCTGTACAACTCTGTATATTCTTTAGTGTATGTATAATTTTATTTGTGCCTTGAGCCATGGTGCCAAGGCCATGTTTAAAAGGGCCTTTTAACCAGTCTGCTTACCCGTTTATCCAACTGAAGTAAATAAATAAATAAATAAATAAATAAATAATGAATGAATGAATGCAATGTAATAGTTGCAGGAGGGTTGCTGTTTTCCAAATACTACTTTTTTGCATTAAGCTTTAGTCCAGGGTACTGGCAACATGAATATATACTGATATAGCCCTTTTGTAGGATATGGATATCATCAGGAGCATTGATGACGGCCCTGAGTTGGTAGTCATATTGGTCAGAGAAAGATCCTTGATGCCAGTTTTGATATCTGTGAAATAAATGCTGAGATAGTGGTCCCAGAATGAAGCCCTGGTGATGAGACTTTTTGAGGAAAGTATGCCACCAACCCTGATTGAGTCAGCTAATCAGTTTGATACTCAATGAGTTATTTAATGTCTTATGTTTAACAGGGTCAGTTTATCAGTAAGGAAACCGTATGGGATAGTATTAAAAACCTTGGCTAGGTCTATGTGTGTGTTGTCTACCAGTATGCATTCATCCAATGCTCCTGTGCCTCTTTCAAAAAAAAAAATCAGACAGGTTAAGCATGCGGGATCTGCCCTTCACAAGGCCAGTATGCTTTGGGTCAAGGAGTTGCATGCTGCAGTGTCCTTAGTTATTAATTCCATGAGCCAAGATTTATTTTATTCTTTGAATTTAATAGCAATATATATATAATTCCTCCTTATCTTTGCATGTCTTGATCTTTTCCTTCAGTTCTTTATTTTCCTTTTCAGGTTGCTTTTGGATAGATAGATTTGAGTTTATTTCTTAGGGAAGGGATTTTTTTTTGTCTTGTAGAATTTTTTTGATGCTGGAATCCCACCAAAGTGGGTTTGGTACTGCATTTCTGATAAACAAGGACTGAATATTTAGTGCAGTAAATAGGTGTGAATAAGTCACAGTTTTAGTTATGGAATCATCATAGTGCAGAAAGCTTTTAAATCTCCTAAAGCTGGAAGCTAGTGATAGAAAGTTAAACTTGGAGAAGTCTCTAAATATAATGAGAATTAAGGACATTGAGGCTGGGATCTTATGTTGTTAGGATAGTTAGATTTGACCAAAGAGGGGAACAGCTACAGATAGGATATATAATGGTGCCATAGTCATAAGAAACAATTCTAGCAGATTTGATTCCTTATAGGGGAAATCATTCATTGGTTGAGAGAGATGGCATTCATGATGCCCAGGAACTGTTGATCAAATGTTATTTATGGTATATTTTAGCCAGTCTGTGATTGGATAATTGAAATTACCCAAAATTATTGTTCTTGCATCAGAATTTAAGGATTCTAATTTGTTGAGGTAGATTTCATGGCCTGCAGGCATCCTGGAACAGAGGTCTGTAATTGGCTATGTTACGGAATGTGGACTTTTTAGCAATAACCAAAATATAAAGAGTTCTTTGTCAGTAATTTGTAATAGCTAGATTAGAACTGAGATATTAGGATTAAAAAAAAAAACAACACCCCTCAACCAGATTCACAGATTCCCTTTGTAGTGAGTCTAAGTGAGTGGTAGGCATTAGACCCAGGTAAAGTGTTGCTATTACATTGAAACTATGTTTCTGTAATTATATGTATTTTTTTTTATTTTCAAAGGTTTGGAAGGCCTTGAAGGTGGTCAACAGTTTAGTTATGCTTCTAGCACATTAATAGACCTGATTTGAAACTTCTAAGTTGCTAGGTGTAGTAGACTGACTTTGCCTATGAAATTATTATGTGCCTGAAAATACCTTTGCTAATAAGCAGAAACCTTAGGAAGAGAGGTGGGGGCATCACTAGTGAGGAGGTAGGATCACTTATCATCTCCTGCCAAGCTGACACACATTGGAACCCCCTGCAATAGCATTAATCAATTAGCCAAGGATACTGCTCAGGACTAGCCACTTTCTAGACTCAGTCAAAGTGAGCTAAGTCATGTCTCTTACACCCAAGCTGGACCACTGAAGGCCATTCACTCCTACATATGCAAATATCAGGCTGTATGCATATTCAGGGTGAAGGTATTGAACATTCTTGGTGTTGTTGCAAATTCTGTCACCTTGAAAGGAAACTGATTGTCACTATAAATTTGATTAGCATATAGAGACGTGTGCTAGTATATATAACTAACAGGAGTGCTGTTTTTCCCCAAATATTACTTTTATGCATGAACTCATTCATGACAAAGACACTTTTATGTGAGGTAGTTTCCTCTGGTAGTTATACAGCCATCTGCATTATGCTTCAATGACGCCTGCTAGCTTTTTCTTCAGTACTTTGGTGATATTCTGATGCTAATATCTGGATATATTAGTACATTCCCCTGGAATACCCTAGGAGGCTTTCGAGGGAGTTTTTAGTACCTCAGAATATATAGGTTTGGTGTCAGTGATGTTATATGGCAGAGTAGACACATAATGAGCAGTGACAACAGGAGCACATGAGGAATATAAGACATCTGGCTTCAGTTCAAATGTGTACATACATCCCATACAAGTGGACTCTGTATCCACTAACAATAACAGGTTGTCTGTGAACATGAGACAGTTTCTACACTGTCTCAAAGTATCTAATGAAAGTAGGCTGACAACAAAAGAGGTGCAAGGATACTGTGGTATCATGGTATCCACAATTCAGGTGAAAGTGATAAGTACAGTAGTTTCTAGGTTATATAACAGCTACAGTTCAGCAATATAGCAGCTTAGATGCTTAACTGGCAGCTTCAATATCTACCAATAATAGCTTAGTGTAAGGTGAAGAATATCACAGTCAAAGTGGGAATGGGCAACCAGTGACAATGTTCTTAGTGCTACATGTCAAGAATTTGCACAAGTTGTAGACTTTGGTACCACAACCCATATTATAGGCCTTGGTGCTAGAAAATCTAGTTACGTAATGGCACAGGGGTACAGGTATGGTTGCCACAGGTGTTTGTGCAGGGTAGCAGGATGCTGTTCTAAGCACAGGTAATTAATGAGAGAAGAATGTGTGCTTACTATGTAGGATGGGTGTAGCATGATCATTAACACAGTGTCATATGCTGCAATGCAAGCAACGATACTATAAACAACAACAGATGGGGCATGCAGCCTTGTGTAGTACAAAATCCAGTAGCAACACCAACAGCAACATTTTGCAACAATGCAAAAAGTATTTCAGGTCCAAACAAGGTCTAAAGAATGATAGCATAGGGACAAAGGAATGCCTTATCAATTTAAAAACTACTTGTGACCACAGAGTGTATGTCCTGCTACTTCACATAACATTGCTTGCTGGTGTTAGGTCAAATCAAGTAAAATCAGCTCAAATTCTGAATAACAAATGTAGCAGCTATGTGCAACTCAATATAAGACTACGCTGATGTCAGCAGCCACACAGAAAATCACCTGTATTAAGGATTGCAACAAGTAGAAACCCAGAATGTTAACAGTTTACTTTATTTTACAGCAAAAGCAGCAAAAAACAAAACAGCACAGTGCAAATAAGCAATAGACACAAACTATTAGTATTTGCACTTAATTTGCTCACAGATGGCAATGTATTGAATGTCTTACAATAGTCTGGCTATTTAGTCTGAATAGCATTTGACACCATACCCCATGTATTTTATTCTTTATTCAAACAATTATTGCATTTTACTTTGGAACTTGTACTTGTCATTGTGCTAATTGTGTTTGTCATAGCTTTTTGTTTACTGTACATTAGTACCTACTTGATTTTCTGTCTGGAGCTTTTCTTCCTAGGCCTCAGCTGAAAATGGACTATTTTTCCATGCCCAGACAGACAATCCCAGTAAATAAATAAATAAAAGTAAATAAGCACATAAAGAAATAAATGAATGAATGATTTATAAAGGAATGTTACTTTTTCTTTTTAGCTACAAGTTCATAGTAACCATAGTGCAAAGATGAGTATGTAGGCTGAGTTAGTAACATAGTACAAAACAACAAAACTGGATCAAGAACAACAGTAAACAAAGTCCAGGTGAAGATAAATCAACATCTAAGTAAATCAAGAAAACACTGGACTTTAAAATGCCAATAATTACATTTAATAACCACAAAACGTTCGGATAATAACCTTTCATCAGTGTGAAAACAGTATACATAAAAACATTCCATTAAACAAGACATTTAAAAAAGTCACAAGGCACAGACCCCAATCAGAATATACTATTAATTAACTAATTAAATTAAATACACATAAATAAAACATTAATAACATAGTACCACAGAGCATGAAGGACTGTCACACCCCAAAAGTTTGTATCCCAGTGCAGTTTTTCTGCAAACAAAAATGACATAATAAAAACTAATCTGTACATCCAAGGAAGGCCGCATAAGAATGGATTGATAATACTGTAAGCATAAAAACCTTGTGGGGGTGTTGGGTACAGGTGGGACTCAGTGGCAATTAATGGCCACCACCAACAGCACAGTAATGAGGAGAATTCTGAAAGGGAATAGATTAGTAAACAACAGCACATAAGGAATGTCATATATCCAAGAAGATTATGTCAGTATATGGCAGGTAACATATTTCTGTATAGTGAGGCCCTGCTCATTTTTCATAGAACAGAGGTGAGTTTGAAAAAGTACAGAACAAAAGGGAATGCTACACAAAGACCATGCGAGGAAACATAAAGCAAATACCCAATACTGACTCAACGTACAGGGATGTACCCTTAAACAAAATGGGAGGAAAACCTGGAAGATACATTTACAAATACAGAACTGGCAGTGGTCAAAGAATGATCGAAATAGGAACAAGGGATATAACATACGTGTCTTTTTAGTGTGGTCTTGGTTCTATGATGCAACAAGTACAGAGTGTGTATGTGCTATGACCTTGCACACATATAACATGATAATATTTAACTGCCAGAGATATAAACAGCCATGCCAACATCACAACATTCATTGATCTACCCCTGCATCTAATTTTTTAGATAATGCATGTTTCAAGTGTACTAAGATGACATGGCCCTTCGAGGGTGGGGCAGTGAGCATTAGACCTAGGAATATCTTTCGAAAGTTATTTTCCATATAATCAACCCTGTTGTCATCATGATCACATAATGCAATTCTGCCATCACAGTGCCACTGATGTCTGACCATGTACTGTGATGTGCAAGGGTTATTTAGGCTTCCAGGCATGCCATTGGTGATGGTGGTGTTCCACTGCCCTTGGTGACTGAGAAGGATGAATGTCTGGAATCACTGAACAATTGGAGGTGGATCTGATGTAAGCATTTTCACAATACACAAGTAGGTGAAGCTCACATTAGCATTCACCTTCCTGTGGTTGCACTTATGGATGCCCTTTTATATGTATTCTGAGTTACATGACTGACAAATATATGATGCCCTGCATGATGAAATGCATCTACAGCAGACAATAAATGGAATCTCAAACCACAACAGCACCACCTGGCACATGTAGTTCATAGCATGGCTTGTGGATCTCATGCCTACTGTAAATGTGGAATACAGGTGCATGACTACGACCATACTAGAAAGTGGCCATCAGCAGGAGCTGCTCAAAGGACACCCACAGTGTAATTTGTGGTTAATATTTTCATGGCTTTACAGTTCATTCCAAGCAAACCCCAGTGTGTTACACCACCTGGCAGTGTCACTTTGTCACATACATTGAGCTTGCATTCTACCACATGTGGCCCTGCTGTGGCTGTGATCACCGATTTAAGTTCATTTGCCATGATCCTTCTGCAATTTTCTTAGTCCATAGCCACATCCTGCCATCTTACTCAGAGTCTAATCTTACCTGTCAGCATAGTCTTCCATGTTTGTCTTGTTTGTAGTATAAGGACTTCTGGTGGTGGGATCAGTACTTGTTCACATATGGGTAAATAAGGAAAATCTCACTTATTCAATTAGTCTTTATCAGAATTTAAAATGAAAACGTAGTACGCTAATACATGGGTTTGATCAATAGTGTTTTTAAGAAACTCTATTATGCATTCTTTCTAAGCAATGTTTTTATATACAGTTCTTGTGGCTTTCCAATCTAAGCATCAACTACCTCATTTGCAGTTGGACATAAATATCTTGTTTTCCTGTATTTAAAATGCATTTATTTAGTTAAAAGTCACTAGACTGCTGTCTGTCTGTCTGTTAAATGATTGCCATTATCACTTCTCAGGATGCCGAATAATGAAAACACTTTTCCCATAACCGAGAGCAATGGCACTTGCAGATGTAGATATGAATGACTTTATAACTTGCTATCTACAGTGCCAGCAGTGCATGACCAGCAAACATTTATAAGCAGACAAGGTAGCACATCATTTACAAAATTTTCTCCTCATGGTTGTTTTAGTAAGTCTGATATTTGGGTAGATATAACTGCCTTGCTCCCTATATGGCTATATTTGCCTGGAATGTTGTATAATCTTATGTGATAGTCTGTATTTATAAATGCAAACCTGTCTTATTTTTTCTTTTTTTTTTTTTTGCTGTTCCTTGATGAGTTTAAGTAATATTTAAAGCTGTGGCTCTTAATGACAGAGGTTTGACTAAAGTGGTCCCTTTCAGAATAAGCTTTTAAGCTTTCAGCCTGTAGACACAGTAAGTACATGTTGGCAATTGCTGTATTTCTTAATGTAAAGATTGTGTTTGTTACCTATAATTCTATTATGTGTTGATGCTGCACAATTTGTTGTCTTGTTGACATACAGGATCATTCCATGAATCTGCCTGGAAATATTATAACAAGTGAACTTTGATGACAGTATTAATTGCTGTATAGAAGTAATATATTGCTTAGCTACCTTGGAGTCTCTGCTTGTTACTTTTCCACATTTGATTGAGTGGGTGTCTTGACATGACATTCCATATAAGTCCTTTTTTATAAAATATAACACCACAATAAGGTTGTAAACTGAGATGCTATCTTTCTATTCTCAGGGGTAGCTTGGATCTGATATTGCAGTATATGACTTCAAATGGCTTGTGATCTGTGAGTAAGTAAGTGAATTTATACCCACACATTTTAAAATGTTCAGGGCTCTGCACTTTTGCTAACACTTCTTTCTTCTGTCTGAGTAACTTTTGTTGTTGTTGTTATATGTCACTGATCAACTTGTATATGTGATTAGTTAAAGTTATTCATATTCTTTTAGGTAAAATGTCTCAGAAAGCAACCAAGTATGCTTCTACCACCAGCTGGCTTTCTTAAGTTGGATCAAGGTCAGAAACTCACAGTAGTTCAAGATGTATACCGCTTTATCAAAATTATCAGCAAAAATTTAAATGGTGTGCTTCTTAAACAAATCAAGTTTATAAGCTTATATTTTGTTCAAAGTCTTTAAGAATCTTCTTCTATAGTACACCATGTGTAAAATGTATGAGAGCTATTGAAAAAGCCATAACTCAGTTTTCACAACTTTAACCTTTTGGTAGAGACAGTGACCAATTTTTTTTTAGAATATGAAACCATGAAACTATGCTTGTTGACTTTAGATTTCTATCAATTTATATTTAATCTATTACCATTCAGTTTCTGGAATAGTTTCAGAAAGATGAAGGTATAATCTTGCTGTTTCTCCATAGAAAGCTAAAATCATCATTAAAATTACTTAACCAGTATTTTCTTTTAACACCTGTTGGGTTATATTTTGAAACATTTAATCTGCATGTTTGATACTAAATATAAGATGTTTTGATATTCTTAAACCAATGGATGTTGAAACAGATATGTCCTTGCTCTAACCGGCGGTAATCAAGATGCAGTTTTAGTTTCTGAAGAGGGTTTTTCACTCATCTCTCATACTATGTCATCCACTGTGGGTGGTAATTGTGATTTGATGAGTTTCGTGAATAGTATTTAAAGCTGTATCTCTCAATGACAGAGATACGACTAACCTGGTTCCTTTTAGAATTTAAGCTTTCAGCCTGTAGACACAGGGAGTGCATGTTGGCAGTTACCATATTACTTAATGTAAAGATTGTGTTTGTTACCTAATTGTACTGTCTTTTCTCATTCTCACCTTTCCTGGACTTTGAGGCTTAGAAATGATCATGAGTGGCATCTGTGGTGTTGTTCCATCTTTATATCAACACATTCCACTATTATTTGCTCTTCCTCAGTTTGGCAGTCATACAGAGAATATTTTTCCTCGGTATTGGAATACTGGTTCATAATACTTATGTAACTTGGCCTGGATTTATTTTTTCAGTTTACCTACCATTCAAATATTTCTGCAACACTTCTTATAGTTTGTCTTCCAAATTGTTTTGTACTTTATTATGTAAATTATTAAGAATTTTAATCAAGCTTAAATTTCTATTGTAACATGGCTTAATAAACATCCCAGTTATTTGTATTCACATATTTCCAGCTTGATTTTAGAACACTGTGCTAATATATTTTCAAATATTCCATTATTTTAAGAGATATTTTGTAGTTATAGGGGGAAGATTGTAATGTCATATTCTGTTCAAATTAATTTGGATGGAAACCAAAGGAAACCATCTCATTCATGATAGATACTTCCTGCAGCTCCTGAATCTAAAGAAAGTGAAATGCAATGTTCTCTATGCAAACTATTACATCAGACTGACTTTTCTCTAATGCAATTACGATAGCTTACACACGTAATCAG
This sequence comes from Protopterus annectens, assembly GCF_019279795.1. NCBI lineage: Eukaryota > Metazoa > Chordata > Ceratodontiformes > Protopteridae > Protopterus > Protopterus annectens. The sequence goes on from NC_056725.1 coordinate 56,596,875, forward strand.
TAATTTTAACATTCATGATCCCTCCTTGTGTTCTTTGTTTACTTCCAAACTTGATCTGTTCCATGGATTTTCTTCTGGGCAGGATTCATATTTAGTGGTTTCATTTTCATCTTGACTTGAGTAAGACAGTTTAAGCAGCAGTATTTAGCACAGTGATTTAGTTTGCAATAAGAATGACAATATTTTTCTATTAATGGACAGCTGTTCCTATGAGAAATGTATCTCTAGTTCTACAAATTAATTTATTACCTGCTTTTAATTTTCATAATCTCTTTGATGTTGTGAATATTGTCATGTGACCCTGAATATGATTCACTGCATGCATATCAAGGCTTTTTCTTGTTTCAGTTTCTTCAGTTTTGCTTCAGACATTTCTAGAGTTCTGCCATACTCTTAAGTCTTTTAAATATGAAGTCAGATTAGCAGAGCTTCCCTCAAAATGTTATAGATATGCAGCTTTTTATTACCCAGGTTTTGATTTCATTATACATGTTAGTAAAACTACAGACATTAACAATTTTCATTAATTTTGTTTGGTAAATGTCAGCGTGACATATATGTCATATACCTGTATCAGCAACCATGCATATCTTTGCAGACTTCATTCCAGTTTTGATTAAAATAGTTAAGACTAAGATTGCACTGGCAAATAATGCAAGTGATCAGTGCCCCCCCCCAGTCTTACTGTATTTCTCAGCCCGAAATAAGAATTTAAAAAAAATTGCAGATTAAAGTAACCTTTGTATGCTAACTAACAAGATCAGTGATGGTTCCTTACAAGGAAGGTGTCACTGGCTCTACTCAGATAAGGCATGAATAATGGAATAAAACCCATAGTTTATAACTGTCTCTTACAGTGACCCTTCCTGAAGAACAACAGCAGAAATTCACACTCTAGAAGCAATGGCTCAGTATTAAGCATGGCTTCTTGTTGCTGGGCCTCTGCAGGGACACTCTGAAATCTGCTTTGATTTATATATGGGCACACCTGAGAAAAATGTCAAAAAAGCCTTAGTGGAGCTTTGTGAGTATTTGTCATGGCACTAACAGATAATGCAATGGAAACAATTGTGCAAGCTTCGATGCCAAGGAGAATGAATTGTAAATGACACAGGCTTGGCAAACGTTTTTCAAAGCAGGATGAATAATTTGCAGTTATTTATGGAAGACAGTTAAACAAAGAAGACAATGGTATAAAGAAAATTTGTTTGTCAGATTTTTGTCTAGAACGTTGTGTAAGGTAAGTTTTATTTATTTTACATTTGTTGGCTGTGATAATATGACTGGATATATGTCCATTTTCAGTGGAGGCCCAGGTAGAAAAGCTCCAATTGACAAAAATACAAATAGAACACAAAAATTAGATCCATAATAAAATATAAGACAAGGAGTCAAGCATATTTACAAGTTAGTTTAGTAATGCCCCCAACAGGGACTCACAAGTTACATGGTCTGTCACATTAAAAACAAAAATCATCAGATTGGAACAAACAGTGTTGAGTATTAAATGCTTACAGTACTATCTAAGTAGGATTTTCATTTTGTTGCTTAATCAGGTTTGGTACAGGGACAGAGCCAGTTCATTTTGAAATACTGTTTGATGCCTTTTTTGAAGAGACCTAGGGAGGATTGAAGGGTTATATAGTTTGGTAGTGTATTCCAGGTTTTTCCAACAAAGTTGGCAAAACCAGGGATTCACCAGCTGAGTTATTATCTTTGTAGGTTTGGACCAGTAGTTTGTTGGATGACTGTAGTGACCTCAAGTTATTGTATGGTTTTATAATATTTATAAGTGAGGGGGTATCTTCAGGTTGGTATAGACTTTTGTGTGCTATTAAGAGTTGATTGAACTGAATTAAACTGGGTAGTTCTAGCCACCCTAGTTGATTAAGGGGTTCTGTATGTTGAGCCAGTGGCGACTCTGGTAATATGGTTGTAGCGTTGGGAGAGCTCACTCAGTTCAGATTTATTACGGTTGGAGAGTACAGGAGAGGCATATACAACAGTAGAGAGTAGGTGCGACCAGGCGATTGGAGTTCTAGCCAATGGGGTTAAAAATAACTTGGTTCTGTACAGAGATCCAAACTTCTTATTGATGGTTTATATGGTTTTGTTGACATGTAGGTGAAATGTAAGATTATTATCTATAATAACCCCTAGAAGCTTAGTATGGGTGTCTGGAGAGATAGAGGTACCATTGTTGGACATAACAGAGAAGGAAAATGGGGTGGATCTACTAGTGGGGGTAAAGAGTAGAAGTTTAGATTTTAATGGGGTTCAGGAGTAGACATTGGTTGGAGAGCCAGTTTTCAATAGTGTTTAATGTGTTTTGGGTTAAGATTTGTAGGTCATTTGGGAAGAAGGCTGAGCAGATCAGAGTGGAATTATCTGCATACTGAATGCAGGTAGCTTTGGGGATAGCAGTGTGAAGGTTATTGATGAAAATAGAAAAGAGTAGTGGTCCTAAAATGGAACCTTGAGAGGCAGCTGGCTGGACATTTTGCCTTGCCATAATACAGCCTGTTGTCTTCCAGTCAGATAGGACTGGAACCTCTGGATTGTGTGATTGTTCAGGGAGATTGATTTTAGGGAAAGAATGAGAAGTTCATGACTGACCATATCAAATGCTTTTGATAGGTCAAGAAAGAGGGCTGAGGATAGCCTATTGTTATTCCTGTTTTGGTTAATGGCATTAGTAAAGGAAAGGAGGGCAGAGGTGATACTGTGATGTGGCCTAAAGACAGGCTGAGAGTTAGACAGTAGTAGATTATTTCTGGTATAAGATATTGCATTTTGCTTTTGTGCAATTCTTCCCTCCATTTTTTGATAGTGGGGGAAAGAATGGTAATGGGTCTATAGCCCAGAACTTTTGGGGGTTGTTTTGGTGTTTATATAAGAGATTTTGATAGTAGCTTTTTTATCTAGCAGAATTTTTTTTGTTTCATTCCTGAGTTGGTGGTATTTTAAATGGTCAAGAGGGGCTTTAGTTGATTGCAAGTTGACCCAGGCTCTGTTTCTAATTTTGATTTTTGACTTGGTGTCCTTTGTGAGCCATGGCACAGTATTTGATTTGTTTTTATACTATGTGTAGGAGCATGGGAATCAAGGATACTTAGGAATTTAGTATTAAAGTAAGCTATGGCATCTTCTAATGGTAGATTTTTTTAGTTTTGACCAGTTAACTGCCTTTAGTTCATTTTGGAAAGTTCTTCTTGTTTCTAAATGTTTTATATATGGTCTGTTGAGGGGTCTCTGCCTTGTGTTTTATGATATAGATTAGTAGGTGATCACTACGGTCATCAGGGAGAGTCCTAGCTGTGTACAGTTGGGGTTGGTTATTGACAAGTATCCAGTCTAGGATACTTTCCCTGTTGGTAGGTTTGTTGATCCTAGTGGGAGAGGTTATTGTCTGCATAAACCCAGATAAATTTATATGGGTGATGGGGGGTTCAGAGGAGCAGGGGTGCCAGTCGGTATTGAAGACACCAAGAACTATGGTTTCTTGGGGGTAGGTCGTGGATAACCAATAAAGGATATCCTCTATGGTATTTATATTGTTACATGGAGAATATAGGCACAGACAATGTTCAAACATTTGTTATGGTTAATCTGTAGTTTGGTTATGAGGAGTTCTGCCTTATTAAATAGGGGTGGTTGTATGGTGTCTCTATTGACAGAGTATTTTTGTAAAAGACTGCTATCCCACCGCCTTTCTTAGTAGTGTGGTCTAATCGGTGTATTTTATAGCCTTGAGGTAATATCTCATTATCAGCAATATTTGGTTAAAGCCAGGTTTCTGTAAGACACATAATGTCTGGGGACTGGGTTGCTAACAGCTTAGCTATTAGAAGCAAATGAAACAAAAAAAAGTTAGCAACAGACTATGTTTTGTAGAAAGATGATAGAGAAGAGATATTCTAACATTGTTGGTGGCTACCTTCAGCTCCACAATGCAGCCTATTACATTCTGGAAGCAAGTGTGTGTCTAAGCTAATCTTGGGGCTACTATGTGCACACTAGCAGTGCTTCTGTCAGTGTATACCCACTGGGCTCTTGCTTCCTGCTTGCATTAACTAATGTTAGGCAACCATCCCCTCACCCTAGGTGGGTGAGCCAGTAATAGTGGCTCATTCCTATCCCCCTCCAGTCCTCCTCCTCCTCCTCATTGTGAAACTGGCAGACCTTTACAGTTATTTAACAAAGATATATTTATTGTAGTTTTAAGCACACATTTGGGTGACTGTAGCATAGAAGAACAGAACAGAAAACTAAGATATGACATAGGTTCCAATATTGATGATAAGAAAAAACTTTATAAAGGATTAACCTGCCAAAGATTAATTGTTACATGTATTACCAAAGCCGGAAATAGATATTAAAAAAGCTGCCATATATAATAGGTGGGAATAATGACTTCTTAACATAATGGAAACACTTTCCATACTATCTAGGAATCTGGATGGTCTTACAGCTATAGTCAAAAAAAGGAAAGAATACTTAATTATTTTAAGAAATGCAGAGCATAAATAGCAATGCTACAGGAGACACATTTGGAAAGAACTGAGCATGTAAATTTGATAAAGAAAGAATTTCCGGATGGATATTCTGCAGACTATCAGGAGTAAAGGGAAAGAAGAGTACTTAACTGGCATAGAAGCTCCAGTAGTGATAGAAGAGGAAACAATTAATAGCAGATTTGTAGTAGTAAGGGATTACTGGCAAGACATGAGAATCACAATGGCATGTATTTATATTCCACCTTAAGCTGCTATTTTGGAGCTTAAAGAAATGGGAGAACTAATCAGATTTCAGCAGGAAATATTACTTACATGTGGGGAGTAGATTTTGATTTGCAACAATAAGGAAGTCTTGGGGGGAACCTGAAGGGAAATATAACTAAAACGGTTAGATTTATGAACACATTTATGAAAATGTTTGGTATAAAAGACATGAATCAGTTGTAGGAAATTATAATTTACATATTATTCCTCAAGGTAAAATAATTAGACCAGACTTGACAGAAATTATATTTCACAGGAACATGTTCATTTAATTGAGAACTTTGATATACATCCCATGACTTTTTCAGATCATGCGCCAGTAATTACTAAGATAAAAATATAGGGTAATGAAGTAAAGTTGATATATTGGCACTGTGATCTCACCACTCTGGGCCAGTAATCAAGGAGCCTGAATCCTCACCACTGACACTGGAGAGGGGCATTCACTTGGAACAAAAATGGATACTCCCACTATTTCTAGATGCAGCTGTCTGCATCAAGCACAATTTCCCTTAAGAGCACACAGGGAACACAGTCAGTACGGGGTCTGGATTTCTCCATCTGTCTCCCTCCTGGTCCCCAATAAGAATCCCCACTGGCACAGCTATAGAGTTGATACCTTAGCCAAGTGTCCAAGCCAAGTTCTCCAGCACCCTATCTGTGAAACCAGAGCTTTGTGTCCCTGCTCAGACCAGCTGACACACACACTCTTTGAGATTTGATTTTCACACACACACACACACACACACACACACACACACACACACACACACACACACACACACACACACACACACACACACACCTCGGAAAGGCTGGGACAGATTTACTAGCTATCCCCCCTTCTCCCCAGACTATAAGGTAGTTATTCCACCACCAGACACTCCAAAGCCAGCTACTCTAAGGCTCTTGCATGGGTAACCAATTATACTGAGTGAAATTAACACTAATACAACTAACAGCAAGGGTTTCAGGAGTGGCCAGAGTTGTCACCAAATATATCTAAGTACTGTCAGTGATTTAAATATTCTCTAAAAGACCAGCCACAATGAAACATTTAAATACATTTAATAATAAATAAGAAAACATGAACATATTAAATATCTATGTACATTAAACACCAGAGTTTCAGTCACAGGAAATATTAAAATAACACAGATAAATAGATTCACACAGATATAGTACTTCACTAATCCCACTATATTTTTCTGCCTGATCTAAAGAATTACTATTCCCAGATCACTTTCTAGAGCAAGGCAAGATGAAGTAGGTGAGTGGTCTTCCTTCTTTGTCAGGTTCCAAGAACAGACTCCAATAAGACTTCAGTCTCACCCAGTATTAAAATATTTTTAGTAATGGATTACAGAATGACATCACATACACCTGGTCATCTGACTTCTGCTTCCCATGCTATCCCCTTGGATAGAAACTGTTAGGATTTAGCACATATATGTTAATAATTATAACACACAGAGCCTTGCTAAGATCTGCTATAGCTCCTGGAAGTCAAAAACAATTTCAAACCTCCACCCTTCCAGAGTAACAATTAGATCACCCCCAAAGACAAATCAGAAAGCTTTCTAGTACAGACGTTTTGTCTCTGGCTGCATTGAGAACTATAAGATATTATCTTTGTGGCCTAAACCAGGTAATTTAATTTCAAACTTTTTTCAAAGTTAGGTAGATTGAGATTAACTTCTTCTCTTCCAGTATCCTCTGTTAAAACATACACATTTTAAACAGTTACAATAATACATGTATATTTATTTGTTTGTACAGCAGGCCACAATTTTGGTATATTTTTAACACAAGCAGCTTTACAAATACATTTTCCAACACAAGCATCTGTGCAAATCAGTTTGATGTACAAGTTGCATATAATTCTTTACAAAATTCCAGCTGGCTGTGCTGACATATGTTACACATCCACTGCCCTACTTCTCCTGGCATAGCTGGCAATACCTCACATCACCATAGGCACTTCCCAACTACCTGTTAAAAAGAGAAGAATTTAAGGAATGGGTAATAGACATTATCCAGAAGTTATAGCTAATGAGTGGGATAAAATACAAGTGGGGTTTAAAAGAGGGTAGAAATAAAGGAAATAGATAGCTGGTTAAGAAGCAATATGAAGTATTTATGAAGTATTTAGTGAGCTGATAAAGTGTTATGAAATAAGGGTAATCTCAGAGAACAAGAAGAGAAACTATTGCAGGGTGCTAAAAAGAAAATAAGGGAGTACCTGGATAATATGCATGAGATTAGAAAGATTGCTATTAAACAACAGTTTTTTGATTATAACTCCAAAGCGCAACAAATGTTGGTGCAATGCCAAGCAACAGAAAGTAGAAAGGATGCTGCCAAACTTAAAGAGTCTATAACAAGAAAAATAATTAGAGATCCTGTAGAAGTATTAGAGATAATTTAGAAATTTTATGAAAATTTGTATAAAGCAGAACAGTGAGGAAATCAAGAAAAAGCACAAACGGAAATATTTATTGAAAACTTAAAATTCCAAAGTTAGAGGTAGATGAGGCTCAACAACTAACAATTAAGATAGGAGGAGATGAGATAAAATGGTGATGTATAACCAATATGCAGGAAAGTCTTCAAAAATAGATGGTACTCCTGGGGCAGCCTGGAAGCTAGGAGAGAAGAAAGTGATAAAGCTATGAAATGTTTTGTTTAACACTGTTTTAAAATGGGGGGGGGGGCATTAACATCCCAAGAATGCTGTGGTGGCTGTAATATGTAAAGGAGGTAAAAACCCACCTGATGTAGCTTCATATAAGCCCATTTCAATTTTAAAACATGATTATAAAGTGTTTATATATATATATATATATATAATGGATAAAGGAATGACAAATGTAATAGCACAATTGATAGACATGGAACAATGTGGTTTTGTTGTGGGGAGGCAAACATTTGACAACATTAATAGAGCAATGGTGATCCAGAGAGAAGTAGAATGTAAGAAAATACTGCTGTTATTGGTAAGTATTGATGCAGAGAAAGCATTTGATAGCGTAAAAAGGGATTTTATGAGCAGGGCAATGGAAGCACTTGAATTTCCTCAGACAATAATAAGGATAATTAGAAGGATATATGAGTGATCAGAAGGAAAAATCAAGGTTCATAAGTATCTACTAGGCTAATAGCCCTGGAGCCTTTACAAGCCTAGCCCATAGAAGTGCCTTGGCATTGTGCCGCCCAACATTAGTTCCCAGTGCCTCTATCAAGCAGAGCCACTGGAGTGATCCCTGAGGTGAACTTTCTATTACCCATCCACTCATCAAGATTTCTCTTGAAGAGGGACACCAAGGTGTTCTGCTTGATATGTATGGGAGGTCTATTCCAGAGCATGGGCAGTCTCTGGGTGAGGAACCTGTCCCTCCAGCATGTTCTGTTGATTGTGGTAATGACGTTGAGGTCTTTGGAGCATGTGGTGCAGAGGGACTGGGATTTCTTTAGATGCAGCATTTCTAACAGACCTGGGTCAGTCAAGGCTTTGTAAGTCAAGCACAGATCGCCTCTAAGTAGCTGATATGAGACAGAGATTAGCTGGAGACTTTTGAGTCTGTCTGTGTAGAACATGTGTTTAATGAGAGGTACTTCTGTGGCCTCTCCAGCTGTTGCAGTTTCTAGTGAGGTACATGCCAAATGGGGAATTATACTTGATTTGTCTAATGAGGAAAGAGTAGAGAGAGACAATGACCTCTTTCTTCCTGGATGCAAAACCCTTGGTAATGAGATGTGCCACATAGACGGATTTTCTGACCACAGTGGCAATGTGGTGGTCAAAGGAGAGGTTGCTGTCAATCTGTGTCCCTAGATCTCTTATAACACCTTCAGTGTTCAGTGGGCTCCCATCGATGTGGTAATTAGTGGGAACTGAGTTTTTACCAACAGGGATTACGATGCATTTTATGGCATTAAGCTTAAGTCCATGTATTCGACACCAGTCATTGGTCTCAGTGAGGCCTTTCTGTACGATGTCAGCATCACTTGGGGAGTTAATAATGGCTCCCAGCTTGCAGTCATCTGTGAACTTGGTCAGCCAGAGTCCCTTTGTGTTGGCCTGGACTTCTGAGAAGTAGATGCTGAACAGGAGAGGATCCAGAACCAATCCCTGTGGGACACCACTCATGACTGGTCGTCATTCTAACTTGGAGTTCTCTACTTTGACACTGTGTGTTCTATCTGTGAGCCAATTTGAAACCCACCTAGTGATATAGGAGTTGATGCCTAGTTTGGTGAGTTTATCAATAATTCCCGAGTGAGGAATGGAAAGGCCTTGGCTTAGGAATTAAAACAGGAGAGGACCCAGGACCGATCCCTGTGGGACTCCATTTGTGACTGGTCAGCAGTCTAACTTGGAGTTCACTACTTTCACACTGTGTGTTCTATTTGTGAGCCAATTTGCAACCCACCTAGTGATATAGGGGTTGATGCCTAGTTTGGTGAGTTTATCAATAACTCCTGAGTGAGGAATGGTATCAAAGGCCTTGGCCAGATTGAGGTAGGCTGTATGCACTGCCTTACCTTCATCCACAGCCCTGGTGACTGACTCAAGGAAGTCAACTAGGGTAAGCAAGCATGCTTTCCCTTTCACAAAGCCAAACTGCATGGGGTCCAGGGTTTGGAAATCTCCCATATCTTTGTTAATCAGGTCCACAATGATGCACTCCATAGCTTTACATATCAGACCCATCAGGCTAATGGGACAATAATTCCCAGGGTCTGTAGTAGCTCCCCCTTTATGGAGAGGGATGACTGTTGCAGTACACCATTCTGTAGGGATAAAGCCTGAAGTGAGGCTGTGACTGAACAGGGCACACAGATGTGGTGCCAGTTCACTTTGTAGTTCATGTAGAATACAGCCAGGGATATTATCGGGTCCCACAAAGCTGTACTCTTGGCCTTGAACAATGCAGTTTTAACCTGTGCTGCAGTAATGCTGGGTGCCTGGCTTTCTTCCAGTATTGTGATTGGTCCTTTATTGGGGGAGAGAGGAGTAAAGTTGGCACTGAATCTGTTCGTCAGTATGTTGGCAATATCTGCTGGCTCAGTATAGGAGGTACCATTGTGCAGTAACTCAGAGTAAATCTGGTTATTACTGTCAAAGCAAAAAACTTCAAAGACCAATTCACGTAAGGTTCAGGTATGGCACCTTTTATTACTTGCAGCAAGGAGACAAAAACATGCACATACAGGATTTTGCCTAACTACTAACAGGAAGTATGCTCTTCTTATACTGTTCTACAAAACATTGCTTTCTATAGCTGACATAATTAAACACAACTTTCTGTATTGTTCTACAGCAGATGTTACTCAGATTTTCTGCTGACATGACTGGATTTATGAAAAACATTTGAGAAAAACAACCTGACCTTGGGGGCTTTAGCCCGCTACAAGCTTCTATTGTGTAGTTCTAATACATGTGTTACATTTCAAGGTACTTTTCTAGCTTAGACACAAGTAAACGCTGATTGCAGTTCATATATTTTCAAGCAGTCTTTGTTCTTATTATCAATAGCTTCTGCAGCTGTGTATTTTCTCACAACATAAGCGGAACTCCTTGTCTAAATCTCATAACATTAATTAAAGTGATACATCTATTTATTATTTTCCTGACACAAACAGAAAATATCTGCTTCCCTGTAAATTTCCAGAGCATAAGCAAAGATTATAACTGCGCATATTTCATGACAATACAAGATTGGAAAGCTCCTGCAGTTTGTACAGATTTATGCAGTGTGAAATAGAATAAATGTGTTAACCCCTTTCAAACCTTAAATGCACTATGCATATTACTAATACATATTTTTCTAACATTTCCCCCCTTTTAATACTTTTATTCTACTTTCAAAATAAGCATAAACAGTTTTTTCCCCTAACCTCTTCCTACTCAGGATTTGCAGTTAAGAGAGTCATTCAGTTTAAACTTATGAAAGCATTTTCAATTTTTTAACAGTTCTTCAAACTCAGCACCTTGATATAAGGCTTCTGAAACTGACATGTCTATAAGGTCTTTGATCAGTCTTTTTATGCAGGGGATGCCACAGCAAACACGTACTCCCAGTAGGATCATTCCTACACAAATGGCAATCAGGATGTTCATTAGGATAGTACCCCACCCCCCAAACCATTTCTGGAAAAAGTCCATCAGTGGGTTTGGTCCTTGTTTGGTCATGTCCGACACTTGCTGAATTACCTCAAGGTGATTGTCTATCCCGTGTTTATAGTCAGGAATATATGAACAGCACTCCCCCTGGATTAAAGCGCAAGTACCGCCTCTTGCTGCTAGGGTGAAGTCGAGAGCTATGCGGTTTTGAAGCACTACAGTTCTCATGGCATTCAGTTCATCAGTCACCAATTCTAGAGTGAAAAAGTTGCATTGCTCATTACTTCGAGAAGTTTAGACAGTTTTCTCAGCTCCCAGATTGACTTCACTGCTCCATATGCTGGTAATATACCTGTCCACGATATAACACTGTCACTCAAGTCTATGTGTGTCAGTTTATTGCTTATAGAATGATGGTTTTTCCAGCGTGCATCGATTTGCCCCACTAGATTTACAGGTTTTTTGACGACCTCTCGGACATTCCGAATTTTTCCTCGAGGTAAGACTGCCGTGTGTCGTATGGCTAGAACCAGGTAGCCCAAAAAACAACTGCCGGACCAATTCTCAGGTAACCTCTTGTATGCTTTCCTACCACATACAAAATAACAATCCTCTACTTTAGTAATAAGTTTACTATGAATATACACTTGTCCTGCATGAAACATTTTTCTATCAATTATAGACAGTTATTTATAAAGAACAGAATCATGTTTTACTTCATCAATTGTTTTGTGCATCAGTTTAAAAAATAAATTATAGTTTGTATTACAATAAGAGCCTGCGTTATTAGCTTTAGTGTAGCATCTATAAGGAACAGTCACATTGCAATTGCTCCAACCCACCTGAACAGTATCATTTTTATAAAAACACACAGTCCCTTTTTGTGGAACAGACAAGTGCAATGCTATTTTATCTTGTGATGTAACAGTTGATGTATCATAAATCAAGTTTTCCCAGGTCTCGTTTACTCATAGGGGGACTGAAGTTAACAATAACCCCCCGTATGCTGTCGGCAAAGCTGTGCAAATCCAGCAATTCGAAACATTGAAAGTCTCAGCATGCACATATTTGATTGCCTGGTAAGTATTAAAGTTTGGGTGCCAGTCTGTGAGCAACGCTTCATATTTATTCAGTTCAGTTTGTGTGGCTGGGAAAAGGAATGGCCACAACAAAAAGATTATTGTGACTAGTACAGTTAACAGGATGATTATGCAATACTTCTGAGGAAATGGTTGTTCTGCATTCCTGTTTTCTCCAACTCTTCCGAGTAGTTTTATTTGGATTTTTCTAGATTCTATCATTTTTGCTCTTGACATGTGACAAGATTTTTGTCCAGTTCAAAGTTCTTAACTAGTTTGCAGTGCGTTAGGTGGATCCACGAGGCCCGCTCTGCAATTTTGACTGCAGTAGGTGTCGACAGGAGCACCTGATATGGACCTTCCCACTTTGGTGTCGTCCAGTTTCTCTTTTTGAGTGTTTTCACCCAGATCCACTCCCCAGGGGCCACTGCCACTTCCGATGTTTCAGTTTGTTCTTTATCTGAAACAGAATTTGACTGCAACAGATGTTTAGAATTCAACAAATTTCTCATGTACTCTGCTAGTGTACAGTCGGCTTCCTGGTCTGCGGGCATGAGAGGTTTCCACTGAGGTGTATAATAAGCTCTTCCAAATAGTTTTTCAAAAAGAGTCAATCCTTTTGCATTCGGAACAGTTCTCATGCTCAACAGTGCCAGGGGCAGACAGTACACCCAATTATTTTCTGTTTCTGCTATTAATTTCCTTAGTTTATTCTTTAAAATCCCGTTATGCCCCTCAACTAGCCCTGCACATTGCGGATGGTATGCACAATGATTCTTTAAAGAAATGCCAAAATGTTTACTTAACTGTTGTATGGTTTGGTTTACAAAGTGTGTACCGTTGTCACTGTAGATCCTTTCCGGAATGCCGAATCTAGGGATGATTTCTTTAAGAAGGATTTTCGCTACTGTAGCCGCATCTGGATTTTGGGTCGGAAAGGCTTCCACCCATCTGGAAAGCATATCTACAATGACAAGACAATACTTCTTATTTTCACATTTGTTCAATTCTATGAAATCCATACAGATAGTATGAAATGGATACGGTGGTGTAGGGAAACTCCCTTGCTTGGGCTTTAACGCCCCTTGTGCATGATGTTTGTTACAAATGTGGCACATCAAACAAAATTTTTTAGAATAGTTGGTGAATCCATATGTCGTGAACACTCGGTTCACCAGCTGTACCATCCCCCCTGTTGAGACATGGCATTGCCCATGGCTCAACAAAGCTGCATATCTAAACAAATTAGATGGTCATATCGGTTTCCTTCTTTAGAGATGTACAGCCCTTTGAGAATTGCTCCTCGTTTTACCCATCTTTGTTTCTCAACTTGCATAGTGAGTGTCTGCATTGTCTTTAACATTTCTAAGTCTAAAATCTCAGAGGGTTGTAGTTCCTCATTCAAAAGAAATACTTCTGAAGCTGTCTGCTTTGCAGCTGTATCAGCTCTCACATTACATTTTGAAATCCTATCCTGTTGCTTGGTATGAGCTGTGCATTTACAAATAGCTACTTTCTGAGGTAACTGAATAGATTCTAAAAGATCTAGAATAAACTGTGCATGACTGATAGGTTTGCCAGTAGATGTTATCATTCCACGATTCTTCCACTGTTGTGCAAAAACATGTACAGTAGAAAAAGCGTACTGGCTGTCAGTAAAAATGTTTACACTTTTACCCTTTGCTAAGGTACATGCCCGTGTCAAGGCAGTCAATTCTGCTGCCTGTGCAGATAAGTTGTGTGGTAAAGATTTCGCTTCTATAATCTCAGTATCAGAGACTACTGCATATCCTACTAGGTTCTTTCCTGCAGGACCCCTTTTGCACAAGCCATCCACGTAGTATGTCACCTCAGCATCATCCAAGGGGACATCCGTGAGATCTTTTCTAGGTAGTGTCTTTTGCTCAATTACCTGCAGGCAGCGGTGTGGTGTGCCGTCTGCAGGAGTTGGGAGCAAGGTAGAAGGGTTCAAAGTCATGCATTGTTCAATTGTCATGTGAGGTTGGCTCAACAATATGGTCATACAGGAAAGATATGCTACTTTCTCTTGCAGTAAAATAATCGCGACTGCATGAGGCACTCTCAAAGTGAGAAGGTGGAATAAAACTACTGAGGCCGAAGCCTGTACTGCCATTGCAGCTGCAACTACCGCTTGTACACAGTGAGGTAAAGACCGTGCCACCGGGTCTAGTTTTGATAAATAATAAGCAATGGGGCGTTGCTTGTCCCCATGCTGTTGTGTTGACACTGATGTCATATAACCTTGCTTACAATCTACAGTTTGGAAAAAATGTTTATGATAGTTTGGTAATCCCAGAACTAATGAGGACGCTATTAATGGTTTCAGTTTTCAGAAAGCAGATTCTGCTTCTGGTGTCCATTGTAACAAGTCCTGTGCTGCCATAGGCTTTTTATATATCAGGTCAGTCAGTGGTGCAGATTCCAAGGCATAGTTTGGAATCCAGCTCCGGCAAAAATTAATTGTGCCCAAGAAGGACATCATTTCCTTCTTGGTAGTGGGTTTTGATGCTTGCAAAATTGCTACTTTTCTGTCCTCATCTAATGTTCTACCCCCCTTGGATATTACATATCCTAGATATTTGACTTGTTTTTTCCAAAGCTGCAGTTTATTTTTGTTTACCTTATGTCCTTCAGTGACTAAAAATGGTAATAGCACTATGGTATCTTCTTTGCAATCTTGCTGGGTGGGGGCCGCCAGCAGGATGTCATCAACATAAAGTACAATCTGACTGCCTCTTGGTGGGGTAAATCCCGCCAAGTTGCTTGCCATTTCTTGTGAGAATATTGTTGGACTTTCACAATATCCCTGTGGTAGTCGCGTATATGTATACCTTTTCCCCTGAAATGTGAATGCAAACCAATACTGGCTGTCAGGGTGTATCATATCGAAAAGAACACATTGCTGATATCTACCACAGAAAAATATTTCTGTTGAGGTTTTAAATCATTCAACAGGGTGTGTGGGTCTGGCACTGTAGGTGCCCTTGGTATTACTGCGTCATTTATAGCTTGTAAATCTTGGACCATACACCATTCTCCATTTGCTTTTTTAACAATAAATAAGGGTGTGTTACATGATGAGTCGGGAGATTCCACCAGCACCCCTTCCCTAAGTAAAGCTGCTATAATAGGTTTGATTCCTACCTCTGCATCTTTTCTTAGGGGATACTCTTTTCTGTGGTCTAAATGCTGACTTTGGCATGATAGTAACTGGTCCTACATCTGACTTTCCTGTTGACCAGAGAGTTTCTGGTATATTCTGTAAGGCATTCTCTTCCTCCTTTAATAGGAGTGCTAATCAGCTGTTCTTGCTAGACTGCAAGTGTACGGCTGGGTGGGTCTGAGTTATCCAATTCAGCTTCTGTATTTGTATTCCCTGTTCTGACAGTTCTAATTCTGTCTGTTTTACCCATCTCGTGACTTTTTCTCCTAAGTCTGCCCATTCTATGTTTCTGTCCTTAGTTAAGCAAACATGTGGTAATCAATTAGATTTATAGAGTGCAAAGAACTCCTGGGGTAATGAACAGCTAGCTACACTGTTCCCTTCTGTGTCCCAGTACAGATTATTTATTTATTTATTATTTATTTATTTTATTTGACATTTGTTGACCGGGCTAGTCTAGCTGGATACATATCCATTTTCAGCAGAGGCCCGGGAGGGCTCAGAGTTTAAGATGAATTACATTAAAGAAATAACAAGAAAGTAAAGATTAAAAAGAGTACAAAGAGTACAAACAAAAAATAAAAAGCATTATAACTACAGACATAGTTATAAAGTTAACAATATTGTGCTAAGGATAATGTTGCAAGTGACATTTTGAAAAAAAAATAATAATACCAAATGTACAATATATTTTTTTTTTTTTGGAAGTAGTAGGAAGGGGAAATATGACAGTGGATATAAATAAGAGGGAGGTTAAAGGTTATAAGATGAAGGTTTTAGTCAGGTGGCAAGAGCTAGTGTTAGTCAGGATTAGTAAGGGTCACAGCCATTGTGATTTGAGGTGGAGTTTAATTGTCTTTTTGAAGAGAAATTTTGAGGGAATAGTGGAAAGTTCAGAGGGAAGCAGGTTCCAGTGTTTTCCAACAGTGTTGGAAAAGAGGGAATCACCAGCTTTGTTGTTTGCTTTGTCAGTATTTACAAGAAGTTTGTGTGCGGATCTTAGAGATTTTAGGTTATGGTAGGGGTAGATAAGGGTAGATAGTATAGGTGTTTTGTCAGGTTGATACAGTATTTGATGGGCTATGGTTAATTGATTGATTTTAAGTTGGTGCTGAAATTCAAGCCAGCATTATTACGTAATATCAATCTGTTTGCACGATTTCTAAAGAATTCTTGCTCATATTCCTTATCAGGTCCTGGCGTGTTACAATAATACAGGGTACAATGCAACAAGTGTTGCTTATCAATGTCAAGGGAGGGGAATTTGATGATGGCTACATTCATTAACTCTTCAGCCACAGTCCCTGGACCAGTTGTAACCAAGTCCTGGCTGTATCAATAAAACTTTTCACCCTCCAATTGCACTGCAAAGGTATCAATTTGTCGCTGTGCTTCCATACCCTGCATGGTTGGGACTACTGCTATACCAAATAGCTGCATGAGGTCTCTGCCCAAGAGGTTTACTGGGCATTTTGCAGAAACAACAATTTTGCTTTTCTGAGTCAATCCTGAAACCGGATCAGTTATCGCAATGTTACAGGAGAGGGGCTCCCGATACAGCTGTCCATTAGCTGCTTTTACCAGTATGTAATCAGGTGACTCTGTGTTTTCTGGCAGTTTGGAGGGATGTATCAGTGTTCGTGATGCCCCTGAGTCACACAAGAATTTGACTTCCCTCCCTTCTACCAAGAGTGTAACTTCTGGTTTTGTGTCTGCTGAATAGAGCTCCAGGCTCAATAAAGCTAGGTCTAATATTTCATTTTCTTCACTATCACTAACTTCTTGCACTTCCTCTATCTTTTCTGTCACATCCTCTACTCCCTCTATCATATTCTCATTTGTCCTTTTTTTTGCTATCCCCTTCTAGTGATTCCTGACTATCATATAGTCAGTCCTCACCCTCCTTCTCTTCTGTGGTTGCCTTCTTGTTTTTCCTGCAATCCCTTGCCAAGTGTCCCTTTTTACCGCATTTGAAACATTCACCCCTTTTCTTTCGCCCTTCAAAGTCCTCTGATCGTTGATCAGATTGTTTGTTTGCCTGTGTATTTTTCTTGCCCTTTTTCACAGACTGTACTACATAAACTTCTGCTCCATCTTCTACAGAAAATACTTGAGCTTTCTTTTTCTTTTTGCTATTAAAATGCCTTTCGGCATGCCTAGCATATTCAAGTAATGACTGTAACCTGCTTGTACGATGGTCTACCATGTGTTTTGTAATAAAACTGCTTATGGGTGCAATACTGCCTTTTAAAAATGCATTCTTTAACTGCTGTTCATATGGGGAATCTTGTGTTTGATCTTCAGGAACCTGCATTCCACAGTGGTTATTAAAACATTCTAATAATCTGGCATAATATCGGTCAACAGTTTCACCTTCTTGTTGGATGCATTGATTAATGCAAGTCCAGTCTGCCCTAGGTTTCCATTTTTCAGAGATGCGGTCTGTAAGACCTTTTACTCTGTTGTCTAATTCTGCGCTGCTATGTGGGAGGGGTCTTTGTGCAGCATCACGGGGATTCCAGTTGCCACTAATCATGTGCCAATCTGGCCTCACAATTTGTCTAACTACTTTTTCTACCTCGTCTCCGTTTAAGTTATAACGCAGCCTCATTCCTTGTAAATCTTCTGAGAATTTTCTAAAATTAACTTTTGGATGGGGAATTCCCTCAGTGGCTTTCCGGATATCTTCTAGAGTCCAGGGTCTATACACTAGAATAGTTGGGTCCTGACTGTCTTGTCCTGCCTGAGGATTAGGTACTTCTATGAGTGGGCATATTTCTTCTTCACTCATAGATCATGAATTTTTAACCATTTGATATAACTCAATGTCTTCATTTGAGTTACCTGCCCGTGCTCGAGACCTGGTCCCGATGGGATCTCTAATAAATGATTTTAATTTTATAATGTCTCTATTTTCAGTGACAACAGGATATCATGGGGGTGGACTAACCTGTTCACTTGCTTCATATTCTGGTAAGGGAGGTGGAGGTGCTGATGCCATTACAAAGTTATTGTCCTCTTTGTCTAAAAACATTGTTTTTGAATTGATGTTCTTCTGTTCCCTACGGTTTACTTCCTCAATCCACCTGTGTGCCTGAGGAATTCCTAATTTGCGTTGCTTTTTTACCCGACCTTTGGAATCGGTTTTGAGCTGTTTGACAAGTTTGATAAGCAAGGATTTTTCTAATTTTCTGTCAAATTCATACTTATTAACCCATTTTGAATAGTATTTAATACTGTCAGCGCGCTGCGACTGCATGTATTTTGCGTCTTCGGTTAATGGTGGATTCTGGGGTCTTTTTGTGCAATTATTACCCATTTTGTTCTACCATTTTTGATCATTATGCAACTTCTCTTATTTTTAACGTGATACCACGTATTTTGTTATAGTCTCTTCAGAATGACTGCTTACGTATTCTGTTTCTCCTGATCTATGACAAGACATTAATCTTTTCTGTCCCTGACTTGTAAAATACAGTCCTGACAAAAACAATACAAATCTAGTCCCTGATCTAAAACAGAAAACAGGAAAAAGTAGATTCACCTTACCTGAGCCTACGTGATTGATCACCTGGTTCGTGGAGACCTGTCCTTCAGTCGCAGATCAGAAAGTGGCTGGCCTCTTTTGTATGACAATTCAATCGGAGGGCTTTTCATATAAGAAGAACCAATTTGGTTTCTTTCCCGTACGGTTTCAACCACCTGGCCCGTCTTATCCGAGGTGAAGTGAGGGTTCCGGTCCGGAGGACCAATCTGTCAAAGGAAAAAACTTCAAAGACCAATTCATGTAAGGTTCAGGTATGGCACCTTTTATTACTTGCAGCAAGGAGACCAAAACATGCACATACAGGATTTTGCCTAACTACTAACAGGAAGTATGCTCTTCTTATACTGTTCTACAAAACGTTGCTTTCTATAGTTGACGTAATTAAACACGACTTTCTGTATTGTTCTACAGCAGATGTTACTCGGATTTTCTGCTGACATGACTGGATTTATGAAAAACATTTGAGAAAAACAACCTGACCTTGGGGGCTTTAGCCCGCTATAAGCTTCTATTGTGCAGTTCTAATACATGTGTTACATTTCAAGGTACTTTTCTAGCTTAGACACAAGTAAACACTGATTGCAGTTCATATATTTTCAAGCAGTCTTTGTTCTTATTATCAATAGCTTCTGCAGCTGTGTATTTTCTCACAGCATAAGCGGAACTCCTTGTCTAAATCTCATAACATTAATACAAGTGATACATCTATTTATTATTTTCCTGACACAAGCAGAAAATATCTGCTTCCCAGTAATTTTCCAGAGCATAAGCAAAAATTATAACTGCGCATATTTCATGACAATACAAGATTGGAAAGCTCCTGCAGTTTGTACAGATTTATGCAGTGTGAAATAGAATAAATGTGTTAACCCTTTTCAAACCTTAAATGCAATAAGCATATTACTAATGCATACACTAATACATATTTTTCTTACAATTGCCATGGAGGTTCTTGATATAACTATACAAAGCTTTGTGATTGTTTTTAGTGCCTGCCATAATTCTGCCTTCATAGCTGCTTTTAGTGGATTTGATGAGGGATCTCAACTTTTTGTTGAGGCTACTAAGGGAGTTTTTCCATTCTTGGGACTTCACCTTTTTTCTGAAACAGTTTCTTCATTCTGTTGTAGAGTTTATTAATGGCAGGGGACCACCAGATTGGCTTCCTTTTTTTAGAGAAGAGCATCTTAGTTCTGTTGTGTATGGCTAGTTCCATGCATTTATGTACATGTTCGTACAGTGCATTGGTATATGATTTGGCAGTCATGCAACTATTTTCAATTGGCATGGCTGCAGTGAAGTTAGCCACCTCTGTTTTTAGGAGTCCAAAGTCAGCTTTGGAGAAGTTTTTCAAGGTGGTTACCTTTGCGGGGGTTGTGGGTGAGATGTGGATTTCCATAGTGATTAGTTTATGGTCAGATCTGACTAGGGAGGGATTGACTATTGGTGTAGAGCATGTTAGTAATAACCAGGTCAAGGTTGTTGCTTCCTCTAGTGGGGCTCAGAATGAGCTGGTCCAGGGCATTGGAACTGATGAATTCCAGGAAGCGTTGGGCCAGTGTATTGGTGCTTGAGTAGTTTTCCCAGTTGATGCAGAGTTGAGGTCTCCTAGTGTAAGAATGTTGGGTTGGACCTTGACAGATTCCAGTGTACTTAGGAACCTGGAGTGAGAGTCTAGGGACATGGGAGAGTTCCTCTATGGTAAGCTGTGTCTGAACAGAGGTACCAGGTAAGGATGTTCTCTTTCCCCTTTGTTATTTGAGTTATGTTTAGAACCACTCAGAAATTCAAGGATATAATTGGCATGGTGCTTAAGAAACGGTGGTGTTATTTGCAGATGATATTATTTTGACCTGATGGAAACAGAAAATAACTTATCAATGTCAGGAATATTCTGAGATAGTTCCAGGATTATTTCAGGATATAAAATGAATGAAGATAAAACAAAGGCTATAGCAATGAACTATGTACCCACATATGAATTTGTTCAGCAATACCCATATTTATGACGACACAATAAAATTAATTATTTAAGAGTATGGATTAAAAATGGTTCAGGTATGGCAGCTAAGGATATGTAGGAATAAATTAAACAAAAGATAATACAAAAACTCAGAAACTAGAAGCTCTTGTCTATTGATATAGATAGAAAGATACAAGCAGTAAAAATGTTTTAGTCCCTTTAGTTTTATGCACAAGTGATGCATATTTTTATTAACCAGAGAAGAAGTTGTGGATAGTAATTAATTAATAAAGAGTCAAAAGTTTTTTTGAGATGGGAAAAGGGAAGAGTCAAGTGGGATAAGCTGTTCCTCCCAATAGAAGAAGGGGGGTTAGGATTATCTGATTGGAAGGGATACTTTAGAGCTACGCAATTAAGGCTCTTATACATAAAAAAGGCAGAAAGCTACAATTCAAAGTGGGAAGGGATGATGACGATGATGATGAAGCATTGAAGTAATTCAAGAAATAAGCAAGAAATAAGGAAAGAATGGGATTTTGGATGCAAAGCCACAAGGCAAATAGCCACAGAGAATATTATATTCAGAAAGAAGCACAGAGTATACTAAGGGCTAAGCTAAAGCATGAATGGAGATAAAAAATTTTGCCAATAGGGATGACTGCAATTAGGGATACAGAGAATAGACAAGAGAGGGCTAGAATTTACTGAAGGAAGAGGGCAAAGGAACCAAGGTATTGGGAACAAATAATTAGAAAAGGCCAAGTATAAAAATGGAAAGAGGGCAAGAAGACATTTGGATTGCAGGCTAGTAATTGTCTTTACTTTCAGGGATTCATATCACAGTATAGACAAAGAGAAAGGGACAGGAATTTTAAATAAATGACCTACACCGCTTGAGTTTTTAATTGACTATAG
Source organism: Protopterus annectens (assembly GCF_019279795.1). Lineage (NCBI taxonomy): Eukaryota > Metazoa > Chordata > Ceratodontiformes > Protopteridae > Protopterus > Protopterus annectens. The sequence continues at coordinate 56,618,471 of NC_056725.1, forward strand.
AACAGAAACTGCTGTTAAAAAAGGATAAAATGTTGCACAATAATTATAGGAATCAGGGGTGTTCATAAAAGATTGGGAAGAGCAATTAAATATTTAATTCCAAAAGAATCACTGGGAGGACATATGTATATCTCCCAAATATGAAACAAAATCTAGGAGATTTAGGATTTTGGCCTGGAAGTACTGGAGTATTGGTATAGACACTTTTTTTACCCCAAGCAGACTGTAAAGAATTTTTCTGCAGGTAGATGGCAAATGTTGAAGGTGTGATGTAGAAGAAAGATTTAACTGGGAACATATATTTTGAGTGTGTAATGAGTTTGCAGACTTTAAAAATTCTGTTTAGAGTACTTTGTCAGGAATACTGAGCGAACAAATGAGTATAACTAAAGAAATTATTTTTTTGTGTTGGAATACAGGATCTGAATAGCCTAGACATAACAAAGCCTAGTTACGTTTAATTCTGGTAGCTGCCAAAAAATGAAATTACTACAAAAAGGAAATCAAAATCTAAACCAACTAAACTTGAAGTAGTTAATATTGTAAGAAAGGTAAAAGAATAGGAATCGTGATTGTTAGAAAAGAGAAGAAGTAACAAAGGAAAAATGGAAATTGTGGGAACAATGTATGGAGAAACATGTTTTGGAAGAGGAATGAGGTTTAAGAGAAGGTAGAAATTGAATAATTTATGTTGCTTAGATTATATGACATATAACAATATATGTGATGTACAATGTAAATAAAAGCTTATTAACATGATTTGATTACTTTTATGAAAAAGCTGTTTAAAAAAGAACAAAGATTATATCTTTTGTAACTGCTTCTGTATTCCTATACAGCAGCCATTTCTCTTTTTGTAGTGTCTGCATTTTATTATTTTCTGATACTGAGTTATTTGAAATAAATGCAAGGAGTTTGATGAAATGAAAGTACTGTTATGAATACTTTAACAGAACAATAGAAAGATGACTTGCACTGACTGGACTGTTACTTAGTGGCTCTCAAGGTAAGGTGATACCTGATTCTATTTAATGAAATTTGTAACAAGGAGGTATAGATGAGAATTTCTGAAATGGTGGCTCCTTTAGGCTCCTACTTTGCTAATAACATGGGATACCTATGTTGATTAATGTTATATATTTACATACAAGTTTAAAGTATCAGAATATATTACTGATCTGTAGTGTGGTTTACAGTTATGTCTGTAAAGGACAGTTATTAAAAAATAAACCACACAAACAGCTTATTTCTTTAAATCATTGTACAATATATTTTATACACCAAAGGGCATATGGCAGTTCTATTTACTTAGCTAATTTTATACATTAATGTATTTGCTACAATGGAAGGGAAAGACAGAAAGATAAGTTCCAGTGGATGTTGGCTGCTTCTTGTGGCATCATCTTGATGGGGACATTTTTCTTTGCTTGACCCACTTCACCAAAACATCATGCAGGATTTCTCTGATGTTAAATTATCATTTTAATTTGGTACATTTCCTTGAATTAAAAGATCAGAGAAGAACTCAGGGAAGGCAAAATCTGTATAACAGTTTTAGGTTTTATTCTTCTTTATTCATATCTTTGTTGTTAGATTTAATGCTTGCATCTACATTCAGTTATATTTGCACATTTTTGCTGTTTCTGTTTAAATGAATGTTGACTGGAGATATTATCTGTCAGGTCTTACAGAATAACGAACAGATCTGACATTACTTCTGAAAGCTGGATATTATAATAATTAAAACTGTACAAGCGTTCATGCCTTGAAAAGAAATTCTGGATTTGTACTACTTCAAATGTATATCTATGTATAGCTGCAAAATTAGAACCCATGTGTTTTGCTTATATATTTTTTAAAACTACATATATTAAAATGTGACAGTTATGCAATTTATTGTGGTATCCTAACTGATACTAAATGATTTAATAAACAGATGTGTCATTATTATTCTGTAGATAAGGACTTGCCTAATTCGGTGTGTTCCTGTGTGGTATTTAAATAGGTAGTCAGAAAATGACTTTGGAATATTTCTCCTATGATCATGCAAGTGAAACTGTGAAATCAGAGGGAGATTTGTGAGGGGTCACTGGCAAGCATAAAATGTCACTTGAGAATGGTAAAGTAATGACATGATTCCCAGGGCATTCATAACTTTAAATGTTATACTTACCTACTGCTATGAGTATGTTACTCATGTTGTGGAATGTCAATGGACTGTCAGATGCAATAAAATGAACTGCAGTTCAGACATTCAAGCACAGTCAGCAGGGATTAAAGCTCTGCAGTAAATATACCTGAATGAAAATGAGCATGTGACATCAGTAACCCATGGCTTTGCCAGAGTTCATTTTTCTAATTACAGGGGAGCTAAAAAATACAGTGTGGAATTGATAGTTTCTTGCATGGTCCTTTTAGCTGCTGCTGATACACTATTTGACCCCTATGGAAGATATGTTGAAATAATTAGATGCTGGACATGCAAAATGGTAATAATTTAGGGCATTTACTTAACCTTCATATTTACACCAACATAACTTTAGAAACAATGGCAAAGTTTGTAGAATTTCAGGAAGATATAGGTTTATATATGAGAAGTGGAATATAACAACCAAGGAAGAATGAAGAACATGGCCTAGGGGCAGTGAATGTTCCTAGATTAAGTCAAAATCTGCATGTTTCTACAAACATGTTGGGTTTGGTGGATAGCTTTTGCATGCAGATTGGGCAACCAGGAAAAATGTTTATTTTCCTAGTACCAAGTAGACTGTAGAACTTACAGGGCCTATATAACAACTGAACATTTGTTTGCATATGAATTCTGATTATGTCCACCAAGTTATGAACTTGAACCATGCCCGACTAGAAACAGAATTAAAATAATTTGAGCAATGTGTGCTTGGCAGACAGACAATGGAGATTTGCAGCATACTAACTGAATAAGGAGAAGTTTAGGAAATACATGTTGCACAAACAGGAAACTTTAGTGAACAGAAAAACTGAAGACGTCAGAAATAGAGACAAAAATCATAAGAAATGAAGCAGAAAAGCCAACATGACTTGAAGAGGATGGAAAGACTGAATTTTATACTTACAAAGTCTCTTGAATTAAAATGTACAAGAGAAAAAGATGATGATAGAGAATGTGAGGGTGCAAGCCACACAGGAAATTGGAGCTTTAAAAAGATTCAGTCAAAGGTTTGAATAAGGAATTCCTCCTAGACATTAGAAGGAACTAACAGTGAAACTGCAGCAAAAACAGACTCAAAAGTATAATTAAAAGTGCTAGTACTAATGAGAATGCTACTTAGTCTGGGAACCCAGCTTTAATATGAAGACATTTAAAGATTACTGTGAAACTGTATACTGTCAGGACAAAACACATTTCTTAATACAATTAGATGACTATTTACAAGAAATACATGTCTTTGTAGGGTAACAGACACTAAAATGAAAAGCCCAAATAGACCCACAGACTCCATGGAGATTTATGATCTCATCAAAAAGTAAGCCAAAGGCAATACTCTGTTAATTATTTATAAGCGGAGTTTATGAAATTCAGCTTAGATGTAATAACATTAGGGGTAGAAATATACTTACTGAATTGTTATTGACATAAAATCTTATGGAGGCTTGGCAGTAACCTGTGCTAGCATTTATTTGGAATGAGTAGAATGGCCCCTGTCTGCCATCCTCCTAAACCATGTTTACAAGAATTTATATCTACTTGTTGGCTTGGACTGCAAATTGGTTGGGAGAAGTAAACATTCCTTTGAACATCCTACAGTCAATCATAGTGCCGGGACTTGTACAAGATACTAATGCAGCCTTGTTATTGTAAGCTTAGATGCAAGAAGCCATTTGATAGAGTGGAGTGGTGCTCTCTCAGAATACTTACATATATGAATATCCCAAATTGGGTTGTTATTATTATTCCAATGGATATATGTGAAGAACCCAATGTCAGAGTTAAATGAAATGCTAGAAGTCTGCTGTGTTTCAGTTAAACATTTGGGACAAGGCAAGGGCACCCATTATCACTATTTCCTTTTGGTTTTGTATCTGGTGGTACATATTAGAAGCTCTACATTTATAGCATATAATAAAACTTCACTTTGGGCAAACAATGTGCTGATCTGAGAAACCCTGATAATGATTCTCATACCCTGACTGGGATAGTCCAACTGTTTGGCCAACTGACAGTTTATAAACAAGTGCAATAAAGATACATTATGGACCTTCTGATACTGTAAACATGTACTTAGTGACTTATAGGAGATAGATATATATATATGATCACCATGAATGAGGCATGGAAATGTCTACTTGTAGGGATGTGAATGAGAAAAATCAGGAAAAGAGGTGCTGTAGGATAAGGCACAAAGAGTAAGTCTAGAGCTGTAGGCTCAGACTTGTGAACTTAGGATTGTAAAAACTTATCATTCAGGTAAATAGTAAAGAAGTTATTTTGCTGAAATGATTTTGCTTTTCCTTTTTTCTATTATTTATTCTGCCAATGTCTTTACTGCAGATCAGGATGGCACATCTTTGTAAATATTGCATTTTACATTTTGTTATTGCATTATTGCTGCTATTAATTGTTGATACTTCAGTGTAAACATGCTGAGATCTAATATAAAGTTTAACTTATTGAATTCTTCAGTGTGTACAATTTAGGTACACTGGTTACTTTAAGAAATAAAGATATGATATACAGTAAATTAAACTTGAGTGTTGTTGTGTTTGCTTTACATCTGTTTGCTTTGATCCAGTTTGTACTAAAGCCACTGTGGTTTGGACTTTCAATGAAACAGGACAGATGTGATGAAAGCAAAACTGAGAGAAACTGGCTAATGGGTCAAAGGAGACAGAAAGTAAAATTAATATGAATGCCTACTTTAGCAAGTCTGAATATTTGTACCTGTAAGTGGCTTGTTTTAGAACCAGTACAATGATGGTATTTGTTTAAGTGCATTCTATTTTGATGTGATACCTTAGATTTTGTAATTTTTGGCATAGATTTGGTATATGAAGCTATTAGCAGAAAAAGCTTTGAGGCATCACAGAAATTCTTAAATTTTGTTCAGGTTTGTAATCTTACCTACATATCATGCATGTGAAATAACACCATAGTTCAACACTGATACAGTTGGCTGAAGAACATGTCCTCATGGCATGACATTTAGATATGGCCCACTGAAATAAACGGGGTCACATTTTATATTTTTGTTAATTACTTCTCAAGGAGAACTATAGATTAAAGAAGGACACTGCACAATTAATGTGAATATGTTAATTAAACAGTGCCCTTATTTAATCTCTCACTAGATAATAGAGTTCTCAGATGCAGAGATTTGTGGAACAGAATCGGAGGGAAATATACTACTCCTTATGTATCCTAAATGCAGACAAATCTGTACAGCATTCCATTTTAATGTGAGAGGGCCACTGTGAAATGCACAAAATGAATGATGCAGAAAAATTAGGAGTTCTTGTATAAAGTACTCCTGATACCTCATCATTAGTCAATTACTTCATTTTGCAGTCCTTGTGTTCAAAAGAAAAATATGATTGATTAAATAAGAGTAATCTTATATGAAGAACAGGGTATAATCTGTTGTGAAAACCATACAGAATTTATGAAAATGTAATTTATAACATATTTGGTCTAAATATGTTTATGAATTTTGTATTTATAATATTGTAAATTCATAAATAGGCTAAAATTACAGGTAACAACTACAAAAAGTCACAGACATGAACAAAATGACATTCCTTTGTGAACAGAACTATAGTTTCATCAATGCACAGGAAACATTCATAAAAGTCTGAGCTCTGATTGCTTTACAAAAAGTCTGCAAAATACCAATGTGTGTGCCTGTTGTCACCAAGTTTTCCTTGATCTTACCTCATGAGCCTTCTCTGAGTCCACTAATCTGTAAATAAGTCTTCAAAACAGCTTACTTCAAGAAGTCACAAACTTTGTTGCTGCACCTTTAAAAAAGTATTGCATCTCTTCAATCATTCATAGCTTTCAGTATTGCTAAGCAGTGTAGTTTAAATGCAATGCTTTTGCACACATTTTTGAAATTCCTTATTTAACTCACATTGTTGCACTCATAATATAAGAATTATCAGAGGTCTACTGTACTTAATACAGTGCTACGCTGCTACTTGGGTTGTCTCAGGGTCTGACAGGTTTCAAATACTCACACAATAATCACTGAACACAGACAGCTGAGAATAAAATCTGCAGATTCATTATGCTAGCAAACCCCCAGGTGCACCATTGCAATTGCCAAACAATTCCAAATGTCATCCAGTGCCTCATAGGGCCACTTTTCTTCTAATTCCATTAATTTACCAGGTGCTGAAGCACAGTTAATACTCCCCCTTTAACAGTGAAATTACCTTTATAAGACAACCCTTATATAGTCAGAAGTACACAGGACAACAGTTATTCTCTAGTACACCCTCCATGTAAAACTGCTGTAGGTGAGTTCCTTCTCCTGGACTATGATCTGCTACTTGGAAACACCCGCATACAGACATTAGAAATCTATAACCCATTAAAAGCTTCAAAGATGCACTTAAAGAGCATCTTTTTACTGAATCTACCTGCAATGACTACCATGACAATGCTTAGGTAACTTAACATCACATATTGTGACTACTGCAATAGATTTCATAAACTTTTCTCACCCTCTTAATGGGGCATCTTATACTGAAATGGTTCACATGCATATAGCAGTTTATGTATTCTGTGCATGATTGTGTTGTATTCTATGTACACCTAAGCCTGCATTTTGTATATATATTTTTTTCTAAATGCAGTCTGTATCTTTTAATGTCAACCTATCTGCATTCAGTGTTACTATGTTCTGTGTTTTGCTACATATTCATATTGTATATAATATTTTTGATTGAAAGATAGTGATGCATTTTCTGCTGTTTGAGCTCGGGTCATGGTTGAAAAGGGTCAACTAGACCAGTTCAATAACACAGTGAACAAACAGTAAGTAAATAAATAAATAATGGTTTCAGTTAGTCAAGTTACAGGTTCAATGAAACTATGGCTACAGATCAGCAGGATGCAAGATTGGTTAAAAGGAATAATCAAAGAGGAATGTTATACAGAGGAATAAATAGCAGATGATGTGATTTTAATCCAATAATGAAAGAACAATGCAGACTAGGTGCAAGTTTAACATTATTAGGTAGCTATTGTAATCTTCCAAAAGAAAAAAGTAGATACTTATGGAGGAAAATAATTATCCTTTTCTGTAATCATTTTCTTTTTAAATGTCAGACGTTGGTAATGTCATCAAACCTAAATAAAATGCAATAATAAAATAAAATAAAATATATTTCAACTTTGGTTCTACAAAGCAGATTAGTAAGATGTCTATTTTCTGATCCCTCGGTAAGTTGCAGTTGAATATCGTTGCATCTTGACAGCGTTATATAACCGAGAAGGTGATGCTTTAAATACCACACTTCATGTTAAGTACGGCAGTCACATTAAACAAAATAAAATGCTCTCTGTTTAGTGTTATTTTATTCCTTGCTGCTCTTTTTAATGTATTCATTTCAGTAGTGCATACTTGTCAAAACCAAAATAAAATAAAGCAAAATCAAAACTAAAGTATGACCATGTCGTATATTACAAATATAGGAACCTTTTTAGAGAGATTGCTGAGACTCACTTCATAAGGGTCCCCTCAAAGTTCTGGCACTATCTCTTTCTTTCTATATGGGAAGAATATACTCAATTAATTTAACTACACCAACCCTCCCAGATAATCCATAAAAAGAAGCATTTGTGCTTAATATATCTTACCCAATTAGAAAAGTGAGGTAGGGTTTGTCTTAACAAAGTTTCTTTGTTTTTTTTGTAAGTTTCTCAGTGAACATGAATTGACTTAATAATACCTTAAATATGATAAAGGATATAGCCTGTTTATATAAAGCTAAGACAAATTAAGAGCAGATATATCACTGAGCTATGTACACACTTGCCACATAACATATCTGCTTTTCCTCATTTAGTGACATTTTATTTTACAATTGCATCTCTACTTACAGATTCAATAAAAGGCAAGTATTTACGCTCCAAGTGCATTCATTTTTGTTCCCAGTAGAACCTCTCTGAAAAGATTACAGGCATATGTTCTAAACAAGGTATGATAAAAGTTTTAAAGGTTAGCAAAATATTGAAGATGAAGAGGGTGCAATAAAAAGTTACTACATGTGCTACAACTACTCTACATTTACTCAAGTGTTCTTGTCTCCCTGTCTTAGTTTCTCTAGATGGTCACTATACGTTTTAGAAATACAATATGAATTACTTGAAATCTAAAGATGAAGAGACATGACTGAATTTCCAGTCTTGATTTTTATGTGCTGTTGTCTTATTTTCTGTAATTGTTTGACTTAATTACCTGGACATTGAAGGATATATTTTTGACCACAGCCCAGACTACCTGGGCAGTAGCACAGGAGGCAGAAAAGATTAGCAGCAGCTGGAAGGAGGGAAGAAGGGGCAAAACACCAACTTTCCTCCCCTTGGGAGAGGAACTGGTAGTCCACTGGCTGTATTACTAACTTTCGCTGGCTTTTTAGGCAAATTGTCCGTAACTGGAATCTGCCAAGCCATTGATGGCAACCCTCAATATATAGGCAGGGGCACTCATATACAGGGCTGATGCACAGAAGGCCCACAGAGAAATTCAACTACCTATATCAGCCACTAAGAGGTGATGAGGGGTTCTAAATAAACAAAAAAAAGAACCCATGGCTGCCTGAATGATAACTTCCATGATTGGCTTTTGTTGTATAAAGAACAAGAAGGATGCATGATTGTGGAGGGATGATTTGTAGCCAGTAGCAGTAGGAAAAAAATGATAACCAAAAAAAAATATTAAAACCTCTAGCCTTAACTACTGTTAGCTGTTCCACAGCATTGTTACATTACTTCTATTAGTAGAAGGTGATCAAAAATGAAAACAAAAATAGAAACTGGTGAGGGAAATTGTATGAATGCATGCTGTTTATTAGCTAGCGATAAAGGACTAAGCCAATGCTAATGTCAACACCAGCCTGAACTGGAACAAACGATATTGTTCAAATATGACAATTTCTCAGAAAGTCTCCTCAGTACGAGGAAACTGATCTTCTCTTGTGCTGTAATTACGGAGACTAAGAAGTGATACTGTAATGAAATAAAAATGAATTGCTCTTGTCATTCTACAACTGACATAATTCACAAACTGTATCAAAGACACATTCAGTTCTGTTGGCAATCATATGCTACTCTTTTCATTTTGTGACAGGTTTAAAGCTGTCATTATAATGAGTAAAATATTTCAGTTCATTCTGCTGTACATCTAGGTGCCACAGCAAATTTGCTGATCGCACTCTCTCATAAGTTCTTAAGGTTGCTGAAGGCACCTTTTTTCTTTTGCAAAGTTAAGATATAAAGAAAGTAGTAGCTGTACTCCCTACATATTAAGGGAAATTATGACTTTTCTGAATTTTGGCACTTGTAAGGAATTCAGTAAGTAAGCTTTAAAAGTCCCTGCAATTGGATGATTATAGATTAATCTGCTCCTTATTTTAATCAGAAAGAAAGCAACCCACACACCCCCCACCCCCATCTCTGCTTCTTATGTATAGTATAGCAATAACCCGAGGGACCAAACAAAGCCAACCGTGGGTAAATTTAGCATTACCCACACCCAGAAGTGGGTTATTGCTATTATACCATGACATTATTTAAGAAAAGAAACTATTACTTTTCTTAAATAATGGCATAGTATAATGCCTGTTTACTGCCCTTCCGCAGATGTCTTGGCATCCGCGGCAGTTCTGATGTACTGCGCGCCTGCGCAGTACATCAGAGCTGTGGGCAAAAGCAACGGAGAAAGCAAGATCTCAGTTGCTTTTTTTTAGTGTTTCGCTATGTTAAATGAGTTTAACATAGCGAGACAGTTTTAAAATAAGCAACGGACATCTCCGTTGCTTATTTTAAACTGTCTCGCCATGTTAAACTCATTTAACATAGCAACATAAAAGCAACGGAGATCTTGCTTTCTCCGTTGCTTTAAACATTGTCTCGCTATGTTAAATGGGTTTAACATGAGACAGCTTTAAAATAAGCAACGGAGATTGCTTATTTTAAAGCTGTTTCGCTATGTTAAACCCATTTAACATAGCGAGACAGTGTTTTACAAAAACGAGTTATACTAATGGAAAAAAGTCCGGGCGACCGGACCTTTTTCCATTAGTATAACTCGATTTACAATGGGCACGCTGGCCAATCAGCGTGCACGTTTTGGGGGGATCATGGTATAATACCTCTGAGTTCACTATGCTTCAGAGAAAAAGGAATACTCCAAGATCTCAGATTTAGCATGTAAGTCCTTGTTTTACATAATCAGTTTCTCTGTTCCAGGATTCATACTTACAAGTCATGGAATTAAAAACTATTTCCCAGATAAATCACAGTTAATTATTACAGATTTTATTTTAATACCACATCTGAAACATATTATCAGACAAAACACTTCTAGAAAATAAACCATAACATGTGACTGATGTGACATTTATGAAACAACACTTCTCTAATGATGATACATATGTCCTTTGTATTAATTTGGGGAAAAAAAGCTGCTTATAGCATTGGATTTCAATATAAATTACTTAAAAGATGTGTTCAATATATCAAAGCAAATTAAACTTTTGTATACATAGTCTGAATTAGATGAAAGAGAAATCTGGATGCATTGACTGTTTTGTGAATTTTGTATTGCGTTTGACTCAATGGCTTACAGGAACTTGGTTAAAAAAATAAAAGGTATGTGGTTGGAGTTCCGGCTAGTGAAATTGGAAGGGAAGTGAACAGTGAATATAAGCCTGAGACTGGTAACTAGCAGATAATGAAGTGAAAAGCCTCAGAGCAGTGGATTGCCACAGGGTCTGGTACTGAAGTAAGTCCCTGTCAAAATTTTTGTGGTTTGTGAAAAAGGTCTGTCTGCAAATAACATCAAAGTAAATCTGTGGTAAAGCACCGGATGGCACTGGTATCTGACAGTATCTGGTGTAACTTCAGCGTTCAGCAGGACATGGTTCGATATAAAAATTGCAAGGTCATGCACATTCATGGGACAAATGAATGATTATATTGTAATTAGATAGTAGTTATATGGAGGAGAGAAGGGGAAACGTGCTTAATTGCTGCATCTACTAGACCTAATATGCTGACAGCCTGGGAAGCTTCAGTGCCATGCAGGGTCCTTCTTGTTCAGGGAAGAAAGCCTTCTAAGCTATTAGAATTCAGAGAGATCCTTGCACCAGGTTGGCTATAGGTGAGATTGTTACACTGTGACTAGGCTGCTATTTTTTTTTCTTATGTAAAGGCTTTCCTGTGAAGCCCAGCATGCAATACATTTGCATGTGTGCATGCGTGTTCATGTTCCCACAGTGCAAGGCATCTGCCTGACTGTGTAACAGGAAGCCTCTTTGTGTCTCACCCTGTAGTCCCTTGGGGAGTGACAAAGTAGTGAACAATCCCTCCTCCATCCTTCTGAAGTTCTACAGCTGGCTTTGTCTCATCAGGCCTAGTCTCTCCAGCTAATCCTTTCACTTTTCAGGTCACTATTCAATCCTAGACCATTGGATTCATTTAGATATAGATGACTTCCATCAAGAGCTGGGTTGGCAGAATACTGTGTTCATTTCTGAAACCTTAAGCTGTATGAACATGGGGAAAGGAAGGGAAATCAGCAATATGGAGACAGGCAACATCGATAGGCAAGTGCAGTAGAACTGAAAAAAAGTGCACGTGAAGCTAGAGCAAGTAGGCTCGGGAGAATTTAACTTTGGTATCAGAAAATATTATTTCATAAAATGATGGAGGGATTCTGTAGTGGATTACCAGAAAAATGGTAGAATATAATTAGATAGATAGATAGCTTAAGACCTAGATAGTGCCTTGGCAGTTACAGAAAGTGATGTGAAAGGTAAGCAGAGGTTTCAGTATACTATACATAGCATTTGGCAGACCTAGAGAACCAAAAGATTTTTGTTGGATTCCACATTATGTTGACATATTTGTAAAGTAAAGCATTCAGTATTGTGGTTTACAGCTTGTTAAGGGCACTTCTCAGGAATTAAGATGCTCAGTGCAAAAACGCCATGACTAATTAAACTGTACTGTATTATTGTAGTGTAAACTGGTGAACACACTTGTTTTAATGTATAAAGTTAGAGTAGCACTTTAAAAGCAGCACCTATAAGGGTAACCTTATGTCAGATGTCATTCTGGAAAATATAAATTCTTTGGAACATATAGGTATGTACTAGGCTAGCCGCACTTGTGGGTCATTTGAAGCCTAGCCAATTCCATTTTAAAAGGTGAGAATCAAACCCTCTAGCTTATGTTTGTGAGATAAACATTTTAAGCATTATACCAACCCAGCCCATCCACCACATCATCATCATCATCATCATCAACAACCCCCTTTTTCCCATTTTCTACAAGAAGTCAGGGTGCCATGTTAACTGTTGCCATCTCTATTGATTCAATGCCACACTCCTGCCTTCTTCAACATTAATGCCTGACTGTCACAGATCTTCTGTCACACAAACCATCCACCTCTTTGCCAGATGCCCTTGTTTCCTTTTACCTTTGTCCCATCTGTCCCAAATCGTCTCCACCAGATTGTCTTCTGCTTTTCTGCATATGTACCCAAACCAATTTTATCTGTTCTCTCTGGTCTTTTCTGCAATTGTAGCTAGTTTGGCTTCTGCTCTTATGTCCTCATTTTGTCGTCTGGCCCACAGAGTGCATCCTACCATCTTTGTCAGCCACTTTATTTCCATCACATCTAGCTTTCTCATATACTCTGCCTTTACTGCCCAGGTTTATGTACCATACAGCAGTACTGGTCATAAACCATTGTTTTCCACATCTTACCTTTTAGCTTCTTTGGCATTCTTCTGTTATATACTATACCTGACACTGTGTGCCAGTTGGCTGCAGCCCCTCTGATTCTAGCTTTGACGTCTTCATTCAGACTTTCCTTCTCGTCAACCACCCTTCTCAGATACTTGAAGCTATTAACTTGTTCCACTTCCCTTCTATCTCAGTTCTCAGCTTCTTCTGATTTTCCCAATTTGCTGCCATTACCACTGCCTTATCTGTGCTTAGTTTCATCCCATGTGCCTTCAGTTTTGCATTCCATTCCCCTATTCTTTGCTGAAGTTTTTTTTTCAGAATCTGCCTGTAATGCCATATCATCTGCATATGGCAACTTTGTTGATCTCTCCGCTTCATCCTGTTTGATAATGTAGTCCATCAGCAGTATAAACAGCAGTGGACTCAGAGCTGAACACTGGTGTACACGCCCACTGAAAATCCCTCTGTGAGACCGAGCACTGTTCATATTTGAGTAAATGGGTCCTTGTACATAGCCTGCACTAATTCTACTAATGTTTCTGGGACTTCCAACCACCACAGTACTGCTCAAATCAGCTTTCTTGAGACCTTATCATATGCTTTCTCCAAGTCTAGGAATGCCCAGTTGGACTCTTTCCTCATGTCTAGCTTCCCACATGTTTCTCTCTAATTTTGTACTTTCTGTCATGAAGGTAAATAGAATGGGTGCATCTAGAACTTGCTAATGTGTGTTTCTGTCTTACTAGGCATATGGTAGTTCAGAAAGTGTTAGAAATGGACTATCACTTGTTGCCAAAATCTTTACCATCCTGCTGAAGAAGTCAGTCATCCAAGTCATGATAAAACACAATCTTCACATCTACAACATCACTAACAGTTGTAGCACTGAAATGAAATAATCTTAGCAAATACAAATCCACTATTTGCCCACCAGGTGAAATTCAAAAGTTGAAATGAGTGGAGGGTTCCGGCCAGAATGCTGACAGGCTAGTAGCACTTTTTTTGAGCTCTGTTATTTTTTTTATTTCCTGACAGGAAAATTTATTTCTAAATTATCTTATTTCAATCTTCTGACCAAAACCTAGTATTTTAAACTGTGCTGAAAGATAATGTCAACAAAATATTAATATTTTATAACATTTTCCTGTCAAACTTTTGTGAAGATCTTATACAGAAAAGCAAAATGAGTCACACAAAATCTAATACTCAGACTTTGATGAAGAAAGATTTGCAGATTGTTTTATCCAGCATTCAGGAGCTTTCATTGAAAATGGATAAGACAGTTAAGCTGGACAATTTTAAAGAAAAGTGTTCAAAAGAAAATAAATTAATACGGGAGACTCTAAATCAACAGAAAGCTCAAATGTCAGGAGTAGAAGTTGCTTTAAACAACATGGAAGGCAGAATAGCAGAAGAAGAAAATAACACTGAATTTCTATTGAGACAAAACCAATTGCCACTGAGCAAACTAGATGGTTTAGAAAATCGATATCTGAGAAACAACATCCAAATCTTTGAGCTACCTGAGAAGATAGAAGGTGGAAATATGACAAATGTCTTAACATCTTGGTTTCCCAATACTCTTGATTTACCAGAGACAATGTCATTTGCAACCGAAAGAGCCAATAAAGCTTTGGCTTCACCTCATCCAAAAATTCCTCATCTCTAAGATATACCATTGTAAGATTTTTCTCTTCACAAGACAAAGAACTAATATTAAAACTTCACCTCACCTATTTATTATGTCTCACAATCCAAAAAAACTAAAGTATCAGATTCCACTCCCTGATAATGCTATACCTTAAAACTATTACTAACATAGCAGCCCAGTTACTACTAGGAGGTGATATTCACCCCAACCCTGGCCCAGCAACAATCTTAAATAACACATGCAATTCCAACCTTCCATTTGGGCGGCACAGTGGTGCAGTGGTTAACATTGTCACCTCACAGCAAGAGGTTCTCTGGTTCGATTCTCGGCTGGGGTGCCTTCTGTGTGGAGTTTGCATGTTCTCCCTGTGTTCGCGTGGGTTTCCTCCGGGTACTCCGGTTTCCTCCCACATTCCAAAGACATGCATCTGGAGCATTTCTCCCCGGGCCTCCGCTGAAAACAGGCTCTGTGGAACCTAGTCGGACATTCCCGGTCAACAAATGTTAAATAAATAAATAAATAAATAAATAAATTTAAACATAAACCCACTGACTTACTAATACTCAATATGAATATTGGTAGTATTATGAACAAAATAGAAGAATTGCATTCCACTATCTCTTTATATAACCCTGACATAATACTTATTACAGAGACATGGCTTAAGCCTCGTTTCAAGGATAAAACCATAACCCCACCTGGATATAACATTCAAAGGGTGGACAGAGTTCACAAAAGAGATGGTGGTGTTGCCCTGCTTTACAAAACTAACTTAAAACTCCAGCTGCTACGAAAAGAATCCCCAGACTTCAAAAATGCAGAAACGATATTTGCAAAACTCCTTTCAAAACCAGCACAAGCATCTAAACTTACTCGGGATTTATATACCACCAGGTGACAACCTCACCACACTAGAGTTGTTACTTCACTGGGCTTCCCACTCCCTTCCCCAAGAAACTATACTGTTAGGCAATGTCAACATCGACTGGAACTCTATCCACTCTCCAACACCCACCAACTATATTAACCTGTATAACTTCACCCAACTCATACAATCACCCACACATATTGATAAGTCCACAAAAAGAGAATCCATATTAGACTGGATCCTCACAAACCTGCTCAACACCACCCATCAGTGTGGAACACTGCCCAACTCTCTCAGTGACCAAAATCCCACTTTTATCCTTAGACACAAACTCAAATCCAATCCCCCCCCCCCTCGCTTCAAATCCATTCTCACAAAAATTTCCCCACAGATCAATTCTTGGAAGCTTTAAAATCCTGTAACTGGTCTCCCATCAAAATCCTTCCTCTAGACAAGGCAGTTGAATACTTTAACTCCCCATTTCTAAACATCCTCAACCACTTAGGCCCAATAAGAACAATTAGAATACGTAGTAATCCTGCCCCCTGGCTACAGAAAACCACAAGGGCCTTACTTAAGGACAGGGATAAAGCTTGGAAAACCTGGTGCCAATATAAAACACCCACAACTAGGCAAGCCTTTTTCAAACTTAGAAATAAGGCAAAAATAAAAATTAAGATTAACAAACAAAATCACTACATTTCTGTACAAAGGAAACACAGTACCAACCCACAAAAATTCTGGGCAGTAGTGAACAACATCCTCCAGCCCTGAAAAACCACTACACTCCCACCCAATATAGAAGGTACAAATTCAGACCTAGCCTCCAGTTTCAATAACTATTTTATCTTCTCTATACTTAAACTCATAAACAATACAAGTCTCACCAACCTCCCAGAATCCCGTAAGGCCCAAAAAAACACTATCCTCTTCTCACTCAAGCCAGTACCAGTATCAACCATCCAAAAACTCCTAGCTAAACTCAAACCAACCACCCTCATCACCGACAATCTTCCCGCCGAATACCTTCAACTTGCATCCAGGGCCATAGCTTACCCCATTTCTTTACTAGTAAATAGATCCATTACTGAACACACCGTCCCATCCTTGTGGAAAACCTCATTTATCATTCCCCTTCACAAGGGTGGCTCCTCTGTTGACTTCTCAAATTACCAACCCATTGCAATCCTGTCACTTTTATCAAAGATTCTAGAAAGGTGCATTCATCACCAACTCCTCACCCACCTTCACTCCAACAACCTACTATCCAAAACCCAACATAGCTTCCGCCCATCCCATAGCACCACCACTGCCCTAATTAACTTTACCAACATTATAAACTCATACAGGAATCAAGGCAAACTAGTCACTGCCACCTTTCTAGACTTATCCAAAGCATTCAATACAGTTTCCCACAATAAACTCTTAACCTGCCTCTCTGAACTCAACATCAACACCCCCACTCTGCTCTGGTTCAGTAGTTACTGTACCTAAACAATCGCCAACAGTCTCTCAAATGGATTAACTACCTACTCCCCCACTATGTGTCACACTAGGTGTACCACAAGGTTTGATTCTCAGCCCACATTTTTTAACATCTTTACAAACCAATTTCACTTAGCAACCACCAGAGCTGAAATAGTCCAATACGTTGATGACACAACCCTGATCTGCTCTGCATCCAATATCCAACATCTGCAGCAAAAAGCCCAAGAATCCTTCACAGAGATAGAAAATTGGCTAGACACATCACAACTGATAATAAACCCAAAGAAAACCCAACTTATGCTGTTCCACCACACAAAGACTAATGACCTCTCCTCATATATTCTCATCCAACAAGACCCTCAACACCCCAGTCCCAGAGGCCAAATTACTAGGAATTACAACTGACCAGCAACTAAAATACAACAAACGTATATCCCTATCTCCAAAGTCCACAAAAAGCTAGGGGCCCTCTACCGCTGCAAAAGGTACCTAACTTCTGAGTCTAGAATTGCTATAGCATGAACCCATCTCTTATCAACTTTACTTTATGCATCCCAAGTACTAACAAACATAAATAAAACTAACCTTTACAAATTCTCCACATGCTACAACAAAATCGCTAGGTTTGCAACCAATGCCAAATCGTGCACCCACCACTGCCAGTTCCTGCATACATTACACTGGCTAGAATTTCCCAATCTATTATGATACCACCACCTCAACCTAGCACACCAAATACTATACTCTTCTGATAAAACCCCTGCCCTGTCTGGCCTTCTAAACTTCTACAATTCAAATAGACAACTATGATCCCGTAACAAAGCTCTGATTGAAAATAGCCCATGTAAAAACAGCTCTGGGGAATCTCTTTTCCCTGATGAAGTTGCTAAAACATGGAACACCCTGCCTCCTGACCTCAGATTACAAAACTGTGCCTCCACTTTCAAAAACCTTCCTAAATCATACCTTTACAGCAACCATGTATGTAACTACAATGGGCTTTCCTGAAGCCACATGTGGGTTCTTATTTCCTTATGCTTCTGATGAATACTAATATTGTCCTCTTCTGAGGGGCATTGTATATATTGTACATTTTGTACATATCTTCTTACTATGAAAATGCCTTGCACAAATATTGTACCCATGCTTACTCCATGACAGCGCTGTGCTCACATATTTGTACTTCATACTTCTAACGTGTTAAACATTTCTATACCATTTTTCTAACTGTTGTTATCTTTTACACTTTGTAACCTAAAATTGTTATCATGAATTACTCTTTATTCTTTAACTATATGGAGCTTTTCTCCACAGGACTTCACTGAAAATGGACACTAGCTGTCCAATCGGACTATCCTAGTAAACAAATGTTAAATAAATAATAAATAAATAAAAGCAGCCTGGGAAAATTTCTCATCAAAATACAGGACAAAATTATCAGATTCTACAATGACTACTCAACTTCGGTGATATCTAGAAGAAAAAGCTTTCTTTCACTAATTAAAGAATTAAAAAGAGAGACAAACCATGGTTCATTTGCTTTTTCCAGCCAGACTTGAAATATTTCTATCTGATGACATCAAAATCTTTGATGATTTAGACAATGCTGTGACCTTTAAAAAAATATTATAGAGCATATAAAAGATATGGAATGGAATAACAGCTCTCTGAGAAAGACAAGCAGAAAGAAGCAACTGGAACAACAATAAGAAAAAGAAGTTAAAAGAAAAATGACTTTAATATAAATATTTCTAATACTTATGAAATTCACAAATGGATGAATATTAAATATTTATGAAATGTATTAGTAAGTCTGCAAACTGTGGGAAACCTGATGCTTTCCTGGATAAGGTGATTTTATTTAATTAAATTGCCTATCTGTTTTATTTAAGTCTATACTATAAAATTAGTAACTAATTTAGGTAAGTTATGTATATATATGTATGCATGAATGTATGTTGTTTTTTTAACATCTAGAAGTAATTCCCAATACATTCTAAGATATTAAGATAAAAAAGACTACACCCAGGTTTCCCATGGTTGCTGAAATAATTTCACAATTATTAAACTGAAAGTGTAGTGACTTTGATAGTTCCATTCCATTTTATCTACAATACCAAACTCAATTGCTTTCACATACTATAGCTAAATGTTAATTTTAAAAGTTGCCAGTTCTAATGTAATTAAAACATAATATATTTTTTCACTTCAGGATTATATATTATTTTAAAATGGGGATTATTTTTCTTGTATTTTGTTAGAATTTCTTGACATCTTGTAGTGTTATTTAATATTTTATTTACTCTCTGTATTCAACTATGTTGCTAGTCAGGTACTTTGTCTGTTAAGTTAGCATATGCACCATATGTTCATATGTTTTATTCCCTTTTTTATTTGCTCTCTGTTTCTGTTTAAAAGTTGAATTATTATTGCAATAAGTGAACTAAATACTAGGCCCCCTTTTCAGTTATGATGAATATTAGAGAAAATTAAAACAATGTTCAACTATGACTCAAAATGATATATAGTGTGAGTCAAAAATGAAATTAAGGGAGTGTGTGGCCAAGATGCCAGTCTGATAGCAGCAGAAATCCATAGTTCTGCTTAGATTTTAATATCCTGACAGGAAATATACTTTAATTTTTAGAAAAATCTAACTAAAAGTATACTGAAAGTTAGATTAACATAGACTCTTTATTATTTTCTAAAGCTGAATACACAGACAAGAGAATTTTTTAATTATTCCTGTCAAGAAGTTTTCTACTGGAGATCTCAAGATGAGCAACTTGAAGAACCCATACCAGGAGTGTGGAGTGAGGAAAGAACTACATCTTATAATAACAAACATCCAAGAGCTGTCAGTAAAAATGGACAAATTCAAAAACAAAATGGATATTATCAAACAAGAATGCAGTAAACAACTGGAACTTCTAAATGGAATAGTAAAAAAACAATATGAACTGATTCTTGCCTTAGAGGAAACAGTAACTGACCTAGATACTAGAGTGACAGAAAATGAATATCACAATGAACTTCTTCTGAAACAAAACACCAGGCTGACTGAGAAACTGGAAGACCTTAAAAGTAGATCAAGGAGGAATAGCATAAGAATATATGGAATTCCTGAGAAAGAAGAGGGTGCTAACATGATTCAGTTCCTCAATAAGTGGTTTTTATCAGCAATAAACATGCCTAAATCCCTCTATTTTTGAATTGAGAGGGATCATTGGTCCCTGGCAAATCCAGCTTCATCTCTGAGTTCATCTAACCCCAGGTCAATAATAGTTAAATGTCTTTCCTCGCAAGACAAGGACTTAGTGCTGAAATCAACTTGGACTAATTCCCCTATCAAGATGGGAGAAAAATGTATTCATTTTGACAATGACTATACCTCTACAGTCATATCCAGAAGAAAGGAGTGTGTTTCTCTAATTAAGTCCTTGAAAAAAGCCAATATTAAAGCTCAAATTATTTTTCCTGCAAGAATAAAAATCACCTTTCCAGAAGGAGTGAAGATCTTTGATTCCCTACAAGAAGCAGTAGAATTTATCCAAAAGAAGAAAATACTGTCGGACATAGAAGAAATGGAATGGTCAACCCAGAGTTTGAAGAGACAGGCAACAAAAAAATGGATGATCTGTGAAGGAAGGAGCAAACAAAACTAAGAAACTAAATGAGAAATGAATAAATGCCTTCTAATTTTAAATGCTTTTTTTTTTATGAATCCTAATATATTTGATTCTGGAAAGTCTCTATGCTGTAAGGTAATGTGAATCATTTTTATTATTAACTTTCTCTTTTCCTTTCTATATCTACTTCTTCTAATAACATATTGTACTAAGTATTTAAATAACATTATCTCTGTCTTCTTTCTTGCTATTATTTTTTGTTATCAGTGTTCCTTTTCTCTCTTTTCCCCAGTATAAGTACTTTACATACTTTTCCCTTTTAAATAACTACAAATGATGTATGTTTTCTAATGTTTCAGTAATAGTAAAATTTGACTTAATAGCAAAGTGCATTTTTTCTAGTGGGTCAGTGGTGGGGTAACAAGGTGTTTCTAATTAGTGTTTCTAACTAGATGTTTTAGTCTCTTTGTTTAGATACATTTAAATATTAATACAGTACATTAATGGTGTTTTATAGATAGCTAAATATGTTTATATATATATATATATATATATATATATATATATATATATACTAGGTTCCTTGTTTTTTTCCCTCTTTCTGGCCTGGTTAACTGGTAGGTATATGACTGAAATGTTATAATATGATTTCTGATTTGAGGCAGCTGTTGTTACTTCTAAATAGCTGTTTTTATATGAAAGGGTTCATTTTTTTATGATGTTGATGTTTTGTGAGGAAATTGGTGGTCTGTATGACTGTTGTCATTGTGGAGATCCATGATATGCACTGACAGGGCAGCTTGAGTGTTTTTTTTTTGCTTTCTGTAAACTCTAAAAGCTTCAAGATCTAAATTTCCTGCCTAAAATGATTTTTTTCTTCACTAGAGACAACTTCTGTTGTGCATAAGCCTATTTAAATACTTTTTAACAAGCCCCCCACATTATGCCAATAGTTTTTACTAAAGATATATATATCAATGCATTTCTAATGGATATACTTTCTTATAATAGTGAATACAAACCCCCCTTATTTAATATTCTCACTCCAGGGTTGCACTGTAGTGGGGCAGGGGCTATATTCCATTTTCGACCAAATGAACTTCAACCAAGTGAGTTTTCAGTCAAGTGAGCTTTCAGTGAAGTGCAATGCCTGGTATCATTTTCGACTAAGTGTAATTCGACCAAATGTATGGAATCCATATATATATATATATATATATATATATATATATATATATATATATATTCAACAGATCCTTACATGAAAAATGTTAGATAGATGACTGACAAAATTGTAAAATTATCTGATGTTTCTTGAAAAGTCTTGCAAATAATGACAATCTTCTTAACCTTCAGCTTCTAATGTTTATACATACTTTGATATGATGTATATTTCTGGCATATCTACGTCTTAGAGGTGCTATTATCATATGTGAAATATTCATATAGCTTCAGATATATTGGACACTCTCATTCTAATGTATATTTCATGGATTCAGATTTATTTAATTGCATTCATAATGCTTTTCTTTTTTGTTTTTATACTATATTCTAAGCAGAGATGGATAAATTGTGTTGTTTGGTATTGGAGAGGTGGTAGATGGATAGTTTAGTTACGTTTTTAACTAAACCAGATACTTAATGTTTCATGTATGTGTTTGCAAATAGTTTTGGGATTTTGAAAGTAGTGCTTAATACATGTTATGCATCCATGATAAGTAAGTTTTCATTAGATTTCAAGTCAACACAGAAGAAAGGTCTTTCGGTTAGTAATAACATACACATTATAGTCAATGGCTTATAAATGTTTATCATTAAATATTAATGGTTTGAACAAAAATGTCAAAAGAGCTGCTTTGCTTAAATATATCAAAATGCATAAAGCCCAGATCATCTTTTTACAGGAAACCCATTTATTAAAAAAAGATCTACAAAAATACTCATTCAATGACTATACCATTCTGGCTGATTCATGTTTTAAGACCAAGAGAAGGGGCACTCTTATTCTATGGAAAAATACTTTTACTATGCCAAGAATTATGGATACAATTTCAGGTAAAGATGGGATGCTAAGCATGGTTATTTTGGAAATCAATAGAAAGTATTATACTTTGATTAATACATACTGGATACCAGGACTGAGTACTAAATATGTTGACAAATATCTGGACCTGATTACTTTAAATGCAAATGGGGAAATTATAGCAACAGGTGATTTTAACTGCCTATTATCAGACAATGATATTTCTAAAAATGGTAAAATAAAACTAACATCTCAAGCCAAGAAGTTAAATGACTTTACAAATCAGATGAACCTTAAAGATATACATGGTCTAAGAGAACATTATTCCTTATTCTGTACTCACTATTTATATCAGTTTGGTACACAAACAAATATTGATAAGGTCTTTGTATCAAATAATATATAATCTAAAATAAGTGACGTATCTATAATGACTTGTCCACTTTCAGACCAAAATGCTATATACTTTACATTAACTACACATACAGATCATTTAAGATTTCTACAGAGAATTCTTGCTTACATAACTAAGTGAAATGACTTTAGGTAATGGGTAACAAAAGAAATAGACATGTTTATGGAAACAAATGATAATGGTAAAGTGACTGATACTATACTATGGGATACCTTTAAATTTTATATATATGACAGAATAAAATCTTGGTACCTTAAAAAAGGACAGAGTGGGACAAAGAGCTTTTAGACTTACAAAAAAAAAAATAGACAAGATAAAATGGATGCAAAACCAAATAACAAAGTAGCACATAATGAAATTACTCAGTTAAAGCAAAAATACTTAGAAGTTCTGAATCATAAGATAGCCATAAGCCTAGAAAAATTGAAATTGCAATCTTATGCTGTAAATCCCAAATATCTACATAAAATAGCAGTAAGATCCCAAAAAATAAACAATCAAAATCTTATTAATGAGATTAAATATAAAAGTGATGGTTCAGTTATGATGAGCATATTAGAAGTGTTCAAAAACTACTATAAAGATATAAATATTAACACACCACTTTTGGAGACAGATAATATAATAAATACTTTTATTCAAAAACATAGAACTATTAAGGTGCCAACGCAACAAAATAACATATTAAATAAACAAATAACACTAACAGAAGTGAAAGAGCAAGTAAAAAATTGAAAAGATAATAAAACTCCAGGACCGGATGGAATAATTCCTGAACCATGTAAGATTTTTCCTGACTATATAATAAAGAAAATGATGAGTGATTTCACTATGGTTAAGCAAAAATGTATAACACCCCCATCGCGGAAATACTTAATTATTTTCCCCATATTAAAACAAGGTAAGGACCCCAAATATTGTGATTCATATAGTCCAATTTTGTTACTAAACACTGATTAAGAAATTTTCATGACAATATTAGCTCATAGGATAAAGAAAATATTACCTAATCTAATACATAATGATCAGGCAGGGTTCATTCTTCATAGAAAAGTGCAAGATAACATTATTAAATTGCTATCATTAATAGACATAGCATGCAAATACAAAAAACAAATAACTATTATCAGCCTAGACATAGAAAGGCTTTTGATTATATTAGTTGGTCTTATCTATAAATAATTCTGATTGGTTTTGAACTCTCCTCAGATTTTGTCAACTTATTAATGAAAATTTATAGTGGGGCACAAGCTTATGTGAAAATCGGATCATGTCTATCCTCACCACTAGAAATCCTCAAGAAACTAGACAAGGTTGTCTTTTATCACCATTATTGTTTGCTCTTTCAATGTAACCTTTTGCTACATATATCAGAAACAAGCAAAATATAAAAGGCTTTCAAATTAATAAGGACTATTGTCCTAAGATACAATTATTTGCTGATGATATGTTGTTAAAGTTGGGTGATATTGATGGTTCTTTGCATGATGTTATAAACCACTATTCCATTTAGAATTCCAGGGCTTAAATTTAATCATAATAAATCTAAAACATTACTAATTAAGAAAAAGATTGACATAAACTTAAGAGAGAATAGCCTGCTTAATTCGGAGAATGATGCATTAGAATATTTGGGTGTCAGTATAAAGAGTACATGGAAAGAGTCTGTTAAACTAAACTACAATAATTTAATAACCACCATTAGTGAACTAATTAAAAGATGGAATAAAATGTTCTTCACAATGGAGGATAGGCTCTCTTTAATTAAAATGATAATTTTACCTTAAATTTTGTTTTATACACAGTCACTGATACTACCCCCTCCCAAAAATGTATTTAAAACATTAGATTCTATGCTACTTACATTTTTATGGTTCTCCCTAAAACCTAGGATGGCATATAAATGGCACATTAGAGCTTGTAACAGTAATGGAATAGCATTCCCTAGCTTAGATCTTTATTACAAATCAGTTATAATTAATGTAATAGTACATTGGATCACAACTACCTATATATCTGGGTGGAAAACAATACATGAGATTTATATAACTGATGTCAAAACTATAGAAATCAATTTAAGGAACATTATGGAATAAGTAGAGTTCATTGGCGTTTACGTGAATTGTGTTTATTTAATAAGAAGTTTGATCATTTTTCTTATGGCATTAATCACATACTTAATAACTTTAAAAATATAATTGATTGTAATTAAAACATTAAATGATTTCTATTTCTTATATTCCCTATAGCATACTCCCCTGATTGCCTAGATTCTTTCAACATCAATGCAATGCAAAAATTAAAGGAAAATAACTTGATATTTTGGCATCAGTGTATTGAAAATAAGAGTATTAAACCACTAAACTTTTTTTATGTAGTTTTGATAATAGTCAAAACAGTTGGTTGTTTCTACACTCATTATGACAGTTTATAGAAAACAAAATGAGAGTATCAATCAACCTAGAGACTGAATCTATACCTAATTTGATTCATCTTTTTATTAGGAGTCTTGAAAAGACAGATAATCAAAAATTAAATATCTCACCTATCTATAAGATACTAAGAGAAGACATTCTAAAGTTTGACTCAGATTTTTGGAATTACTATGTAAAGATTAATGGAGAACAAATATCTGATGAATCCAAAAAATTGTTATTGAATTCTACGTATGGTACCTCTTCATTATATTGGAGATTGTATACATGGAAAGGAGTTTCTATACTCTACATAAAATAAATCTTATACTCAAAAACAGTGAAAGTAAATGCTGGAAATGTGATGAATTACTAGAGGCCAACTAGGTTCACATGTTCATTGACTGTAGAAATGCTGTTCAATTCTGGAAAGACTTTAGATATTTTGTAAATGCTTTATGGTCTGATAACTGTAGTATTTCTAACTCACTAATCCTATTCAATGTTCCCATACCTAATGTAATACCTAAATCTCAGATTCAGTTACTCTGGTCAATTCTTGCAATTGCCAGAAAAGTTATTACTTTGAACTGGAAAAGTAAACAAGATTTGATGTTTAAAGATTTTATTAATTTAGCCAAAGTTGTTTGTAAAAATGATCTGCAAACCATTTGTTATAGAACTCATAACATAAAATAGCATGGCAAAAATCAAAAAAACTGTTGAACAAGTACTGATAACTTTTCATGGATAAAATGATTGTTGAACATGGATGAATGTAAATATTGCAATTAGTTTCATTATTGTTTTATTGTATTTGTTATATATACATTTGCGTATGTTTATAATGAAAACAAAATAAAAATGTTTTTGAAAAAAAAATGAAATGAAAAAATGAATGAATGAAAGAATGAATGACTGTCCCTGCTAAATGATGGGCTTCTTATAATATTGATTTATATGCATTCTTATAGCCTTGTGAATAATTGTAACATGAAGCAAGACTTCATCTTTCTGCAAACTATTTATATTATTGCAGATATTCAGAAACTGTGTTTTAATTTTTAGGTTTAATTTACTACACATGCCCAATAAAGTTAAAAAATATGTCTGACAGAGCTTGGAGATTACTAGTGCCTGGCTGTCATGGGCTGAATAGAACCTGATTATTTTTTTTTTCTCATTTAAAGTACAGCAGATCAAGCCTCAATGAATCAGCAACAATAATGATTTTTCTAGATTTTGATGTCTAGAAACAAAATTTAACAGCCTGGAATGAGTGAAAATGTTCATTTTTAATCCTCTCCTGAAAGGAAAGTTTCCCAGAGTTGTAATAAATACACTTCTACTTTATCTAAGATATACATCACCTCAAAGTATCTAAGAATATTCACTACAGGAGCAGACAATTTTTTACTTTTATTTTTATTTCACTTTGCTTTTGTTTGTCGTCAAGTGAAACATTTGCACTTTTGTTCATATGCAGAAGATGATTACAAGATACTCTACAATATAACTAATAGTCTGTGCATTACATACTCTAATCTCGCCTATATGCAGCAATATTCAAAAGGCTATTTTTGTTTAAACTTATAAATAGAAATACATGATAGTAAATGGATGACTCTGCATATGACACCCCACAGCTCAGCAGATAATTTGAATGTCTTATCTGTATGAGTTTCTAGTAAATTAGAAGCATGCTAATTGCTTCATGGAACTTTGAAAAAATGAATAGAAAGGAAAGAGAGAAGGGAAGGAAGGAGAGGGGGGAAATAAAAAAAGAGAGAGAGAGAGAGAGAAAGTAGCTGAATTTCTTCAACTCCTTAGCCAAATTTCCCTCATCTCTATAAAAATCATTCCAGATTTTCTCTGATTTGTTTGTATCTTTCAGCTTTTCCCGGTTAGGGGTCGCCACAGCGGAACTCCGGTCCGCGATTGGAAGTTGATTTTTATGTACCGGCTTGCCAGGCCTGACGCACAACCTTCAATGAAGGCACACCCATTCACACATGTCTCCATGCAGAAGACTCTCTAGCTGAGAATCGAACCGAACAGTGTCTTACTGTGAGGCGACAACACTACCGCAGCACCACCACAGCGGGTCCTCCAGATTTTCTCTGATAACAGGTCATATGCACTTATGTAGTAATCAAATTCAAGCCATCTAAGGCAAAGGCAGAGCTTTGTCTTCATGAGTCTTCTTGTTGTATAACGCAAGTTTCTTATTTGCATGTCATTACATATTAGTCAAGACTCAAGATGTTGCTGCAGGAATATTACATGGTGGCTGGGGCTGTCAATGTGATACTGCCTGTCTTTTTTTGTACATCTGTCTCTCTAACTACAAGTGATTAAATTATTAATATCTTATGTTTCATAATTGAATATGTGTTTTGAGAGTAATCTATTACTTTTATCTTTTACCTTAAAGGTGTAAATACATCAAAATTAATTCTCAGAAAAGTTGAATTAATAATGAGTGAATATGTATCTAGATAGTATATTATTCAGGGTGGTATTATATTAAAGTTAATATATCAAAGTCTGGTCTGCCACTAATTATGTACATTTAAATTCTAACCCTTTACATGATAAATCACAGTAGTAAACTTTACCAAGTGCATATGCATCTGGGTAGTCACCTGATATTGTACACATCTGATTTAAGTGATGGTCTGTGCTGTTGTAACATCCTGAACTCTTGTATGAAATAAGAACATTTTGATATGTATATATATATATATATATATATATATATATATATATATATGTGTGTGTGTGTGTGTGTGTGTGTGTGTAGAGAGAGAGAGAGAGAGAGAGAGAGATTGATTTATATATTTGTATGTGTTTTACTTCAGTGTTCACTAAAGTGTTTAAGATATGAACAAAATAGGTTCACAGTGCAAAAGTTTAACTGATACTATGCAAAGTCATGTAATTTTCATTTACAATCTTGAACAATATATATTTTTTGTTAAGCTCACATTAATTTGTTTTTCTTGATAACTTTCATCATGTTGTTTTTTTTCTTATTTTTTTAGATGTGAGGCAGTTACTATTTCACATTTAATAATACCTAAAGGAAAAAATGAAAATTAAGTCTATTTAATATCTCACATATGTGTTATAATATAATAATGATTACCTGCAAAAAAGAGAATATCTAAAGATTCCTAGTTGAATTATAATATATTGTATAAAACTGTTTTATTAATACTTAAAAGTGTGACATAGTAAATAGAATGCCATGTATTCTTATATATGGAAATAGCAGAGGAGAATCTAGACTTTTTTTTTTTTTTTTGGATAGCGTAGATGGGTGGGTTAGTCTCAATGGTCTCATTATTCAAACTAGGAGTTTTAGACTCCATGATGGGAAAGAGAGTGTTAAAAAAAGTTCTTGTTTAGTTTTTTTATGTAATCTATTGTATTTTAATAGTGTCTACAAAGGTTACTAATATTCATATATTTAAAATTACTAACATAATGCATTTACAAGTTAGAAAGATATCTGCTGTTTTCTTGTTTTTAGATGTAACATGACACAGTTAAAGTGGACATCTATTAAAATTAATGGTCTAAAATAATGGCTGCAAAAGAAGTTATTTAAATAAATTCTTAAATTTACATTTATCACAAGTTATTTTCCTATACAAGAAACATATTTATTACAAAATGATATAAACAGACTTAACACAAAGCAATTTACAATTTTAATTAGTTCTTAATATAATCAGAAAAGGGGGGGGTAGCAATCTTATGGAGAAATTCTTTGCCAAGGCCTGGTATAATAAGTACATATAATGACAATAAGGGCATTGTCTGTTCAGCAATAATTGAAATTAATGGAAATCTATATACTGTTATTAAACATCTACTGGATACTGGGTAATGGTGTTAAAACAGTTAAGCAACAATTAGAAAAGATTTCTTATTTATTTATTATTTAACATTTGTTTACCGAGAAAGACCAACTTGGAATGGGCCATTTTTCAGTAGAGGCCCAGGAAGAAATGCTTCAGACACATGTCTTTGTACTGTGGGAGGAAACAGGAGTACCCAGAGGAAACCCACGCAAATGCAGGGAGGACATGCAGACTCCGCAAAGAAGGCACCCCAGCCATGAATCAAACCAGAGACAATGCAAACCACTACACTACTGCACAATCCAAATACAATTCTCAAAATTTAGTACTATTTTATCAGGTGACTAACGGTATACTAAGTGACAAGAACTCTAACTTAACTAGAAAAAGGAAAATACCAGCTTCAGCCAAGGAAGAAAAAATCATAGATTCATTTCAGATTAAGGATATAAATTAATTCTCAGATTCAAACTCTCTTTTTATACACACTTTTCACATAGACACATAATTCAGTCAAGAATAGCTAGACTGTATATTTCCAATGTTTTAATATCTAAGTTGAATAAAGTAAAGACGATCTTGTGTTTTCTATCAGATCATAATGCCATCACGTTTGAACTTGTATTAAATAATAATAAAAAAAAATCTATAAAAAAGATTCCAGCCTGCATAACTAATTTCAAAGACTTTAAACAATTCTATAATAAATAATTTCAAACATTCATAGATATAAATTACAGCAAGTATATATCTGAGATTTATTTAAGGGATGCCTTAAAAGCATAAATGTCAGAATTCAAAACTGGTATAATATTAAAAAAAATGGGATAAGGACTTGTTAGAATTGCAAGAAAACATTGATAGATTTAATCAGAATAGTCAACAAGACAAGGTAATATGATAAAAGAAATTGATGAGTTAAAAGATATCTAGAGATATTAAATCATAAAACTATGATAAAGCTGGAAAGGTTTAAACTACTCAAGTATTCAGTGAAGCCAAAATTTATGCATATATTATCAACTAAAAATGATTAATAAATCTAATTATGTTAAATAATGCATTCACCAGAATGTAAGAAAGAAGTTACAGATGTGGATGAATTTTTAAAAATATTCAGCAATCATTAAACAAAGTTAACCAAGAAAATATAATGGAGTCTCAAGAAATTATTTAAAAA
Organism: Protopterus annectens; assembly: GCF_019279795.1. Taxonomy (NCBI): domain Eukaryota; kingdom Metazoa; phylum Chordata; order Ceratodontiformes; family Protopteridae; genus Protopterus; species Protopterus annectens. Next base: position 56,648,966 of record NC_056725.1, read on the forward strand.
AATCATTAAAAAACACACTAAAATAGATTGACAGAAGATCAGAAAAAAAAATAATAGATAACCCCATATCAATGGCTGAAATTAAAAAACAAATTAATAAACTAAAACCAAGTAAAGCACCAAGTAATGATGGCATAATCCCAGAATTATATAAACTATTACCTAAGGAAGCCTTAAACATACAAACCTAAACCAAACAACTTCCTTGGCTAACCAAAGCTACTAAACAACTTGTGAAAGAGAGAGACAAGGCCTGGTCACACTATCAAAATACCAAAACCAAAGATGCCCTCACAGCATATCTGCAACTACTTAATCAAGCCAAAAAACAAATAAAACCCAATAAAAAACATACTTACAAATATGCCAACAAAAACACCAGAACAACTCTCCAAAATTTTGGAAATGTGTAAATGACCTTCTAAACCTAGGGAAACCCTCAACCTCAACACTCACAACCAGCAATACTACAAATGTATAGCAACACAATTTAGCACACACTCCATCACTTCAATAGCCTCCCTCATAAACAACCCGAACACACCCTTAATTCTACCCTCATACACAGCTGCTACTCCCAGCTCATTTTATATTAGGCCCATTCAAACCAACTTCATAAAAATCTCTTTAACAAAATAAACCCACCTCCCAAATTAATTTCTGAGAATAGCAGCTGCCACTGTTTCCAATCCAATATCTAGTCTAATCAATCACTCTATTCCTGAACAGTATGTCTCTCTACTCTGCAAAATATCACATATAATCCCACTGCACCAAGACAATACCTCTACTGATTTCTCCAACTATCGACCCATCACCATTCTCTCCCCATTAGCTAAAATTCCAGAAAAATGCATTCATTAACAACTCCTCAACCACTTCCTTAAGAACAATCTTTTATCCAATCCACAACACGGCTTCCATCCCAAACACAGAACCAACACTGCTCTACTTAGCATCACCAGTTCTGTAAACCTCATCAAAAATGAAGTTCAACTAGTCTCATGTATTTTCCTTAATAAGTCCAAAGCTTTTGATACAGTAACACATCAATTTTTTCTTAATTAACTTGCTGAATATAACCTCAGACCAACATCCCTCAACTGGTTTCATAGCTACCTTTTCAACCGACAGCAAGCTACCAAATCAGAAAAGAAACTCTCTGCCCTACTCCCAATATCTACTGGAGTACCCCAAGGATCCATCCTTGGGCCCCTTCTCAACTAGCCTCCATTATTCAATATGCCAATGACACCTCTCTTATCTGCTCTTCCCCCACTATTCAGGAACTGGAACTCCAAGTTAAAACACAAAAATCTCTACAAGACATAGAAACCTATCTCACCAGTCTCCAATTGACACTCAACCCTAACAAAACTAAGCTGACAGTCTTCAGCTTCAACAAAACTAAAAATAGCTCTCCCCCCTTCTCCATCTACTCCACAAATGGAACAAAAATTGAACCCTGTCAATCAAACTAAACTTGTAGGAGTAACAATAGACGACTGTTTAAAATTTGATAAGCATATATCCCTGACAATTAAAAAAGTTCACTGCAAACTTGGCTCTCTCTCTACAGAGCAAAACCTTTTTCTGTCCAACCACACCGGACTAGCCACTGCCAGATCCCACCAACTACCTACCCTCTTTTACTGCTCCCAAATCTTTGCCAACCTGTGCAAATCTGATTTAAACAACCTTGAAATCTGTTATAAAAAGATATTTGTTGCTAACAACCCCACAAATCTCACCGTTTCCCCTTCCACCAATTCAATTGAATTGAACTACCTAGCCAATTATCACTGAAGCAACTAACCACTGCACACAGAATAATCCATAAATCCAAAAACATTCTACCCTCTCAAACCTAGTCCAACAAAATACCAACACAAGATCCCTTAGTTCATCTGACAAATTAAGCCTAAAAGTAACTAAATCCAGCAACTTCTATGGAGATTCCCTCTACTCACGTAAAAGTGCCAAAATCTGGAACACACTCCCCCCAGCATATCCTAAAAAAGACAGACAGCCACAAGTTCAAATCATTACTAAAAGAACACTTTAATAAATGTTGATGTTTTTCTTGCATGGTCCTAGGATAATTTCTTCACTGTCTGCTGCCACCTATTCTAACTATATAAAATGTACCCTCTCTTGCCTTATCCTCTGCTCTCCAACTAATTTTCCTTGTTCTCTACTCCTTAGATAACAAAACCAAAAAATAAAAAAAATAGCCATTTTTTTAACAATTCCTGTAATTTTGTGTAATTCTTGTAAATATTTTGTTCTTCAACTTGTTATCCTGTTTTATGTAAACCAACTATTACTGCATTTTCTTTATGTATTATTGTACTATAGTGTGCATTTATTTTACCTACATATTTTATTGTTTCAACTTTATCACTTATATTTTCTAGTTACTACTTGCTGGGACTTTTTCTCCCTGGGTCTCAGCTGAAAATGGGCTACCTGGCCCAGTCAGACACTACTCAGTCAATAAATGTAAATAAATAAAAATAAATAAATACATAAAGTATTTTTAATATTCAAATAATTAACAAAAGTCCTGCCATCTTGGAAGTATACACTTATCTCTCCAATACTAAAATCTGATAAAAACCCAGTAGAATGTTCCTCATATAGAACAATTTCACTTTTAAATATTGATTACCAAATATTTATGGCCATATATGCTAGTAAGTTACAACAATTTCTACCTTATCTGCTCCAAGCTAGAACTTCCACTGAGTGACCTCTCAAACCTCTGGTATCAGAGGCACATGGGATATATGCAAATATGAACATCAGGTGTTTCAGCTATATGGGCTAGCTTGGCTGGAGTTTTTATTTAGTTTTTATTGATTGATTTTTTCCTAATTTGGCTGGAGTTTTCATTTAGTTTTTACTGATTGTTTTTTCTGTGTGACCTTCGCACTATGTGTTTTAGTTTGTTAGTTGGGATATTTTGCAGTCACCCTAATGGTAATGGACATCAGCTGGGTATAACAGCCCTGTGCTTCTTATGCTTAGTCAAACACTCTGCTTGTGCTCTGCTGATGACATCATAACAAGGCCAAAATATGCATATAAACAGCTAGTAGGGTTTGGCTTTATTGACCTGAAATTGCCCATTAAAACAACTTAAAAGGAAATAAGTCCTGGGCATTCAGAATTGCCATATAGCTGAAACACCTGATGCTCATGGGGTCATTTGCTTATATCCCATGTGCCTCTGATACCAGAGTTTTGAGGGGTCACTTAGTGGAAGTTCTAGCTTGACTGGAGTTTTCATTTAGTTTTTACTGTTTTTTTCTGTGTGACCTTCTCATTCTTTGTTTTAGTATTTAGATTATCAGAAACTTAGTAGACACCTTTGTAAATAGTTGTTGGTTTATGCTTCACTTTGATTGTTTAAAAGTTTAAAAGTTCCTATTTTCTGTATATATTTTATTGTTAAAATGTGTTAATTATTTTTAAAAAACTAATAAAAAATATTTGAGGAAAAAAAGTTAAAGTGAGTAATAACCCTAAACAAAACAAATAAAAAATGATAGAACAATTGAAAAAAATCAATAATATGACAAAATGAAAACAAATGGGTGAAAACTTGAAATATAAAATAAACATATTTTTGAAACTAAGACATAACACCAATGGAATAAGCCAAAGTAGCAGAAATCACTGCTGAATTAAAATCTCTCAGGGTTGAACCAAACACTTACCTTTTGAAGTGTGAGGTAAATCTTGATTATTACAACAGATTCACTCATCATTTGTCTTGTGTACACAACTATATATTCATCATGGCTTACTCCACCTCCAGCACTGGTATGAGATGTCAATGTGATAGAAACTTGAAACAATGGGAGCAGAAGTGTAATCTCTTCATTACTGCAGCTGGCATAACATTGGAATATAAGGAGGTGAAAGTTGTTTCTTAGATGGTGTCATGTGGGTATTTGATGCACTTAATCTTATTAAAGATTGTTGAGCGGATTTGCTTCTAAGCAAGAATGAGTATAAGCAATACTGTGATCTGAAGGCTGTTTGCGACACAGAAAATGAAAAAGTGAAAAGAGAATGTTCATAAGATTACAGTAAACTCTCAGTTAACCAGAGCTCAAGCAACCAGAACTCTCAAGCAAATAGAAAAAAAAAATAGAAGAAACACAGTACAATTTCCACATGTTGCACTTTGTTTCCACCCCACAGAAACATACCTTGCATTTTTAGAGTTTTAGAGTTCTAAAAAGGAAGACAGGAATAAATTCCCTCTCTCCCCAAACTAAGAACAACTCAAACCAAAAAAGTAGTATAGGGTACAATATTAATCAGGCCAATTTTTAACAGGAACTCTCAAGCAATCAGAAACTAGTTATCCAGCATCTACCAATCCCTATGGGTGCCAGTTAAAGTACAGTTGTGTACACTTACCATAAATGTAGATGTTTGAGTGTATTCACTTCTGCAGTCATTACATTTGGGTAATCTGCTTGCAGGTTGCCTTCAGTCAGCCTGATTAACAAAGTCTTGGGTCCTGCATCAGTTGCTGTCCCTTCTTCCATGACGTCAGGTCGTCAGGGGTATAAAACATGCAGCTGACGCCATTACATCAGTTTTTCTTGCCCCAGATGTCAGCTGCCCCCCTAATGGGGAGCAATTAAACATAAAAACACACAGGTATACCTCCCACAAAAAAGCAAATACACCAAAAAGGCTTTAAGCATAGTAAAGGAAAGTAGAGGTATAGCCATAAGGCCATAAGAATTTAGGGGGCAGGAGGGAGGGTAACCAGGACTGCAACAGTGAATACACTTGAACATCTACATTTATGGTAAGTGTACACAACTGTACTATGTTCTTTGTGTTTCACTGTTGCAGTCATTACATTTGGGTAGATTCCCAAAGCTATGGTTGGGAGGAGGAGTTTAGATAGCTTTAGGGCCAGCTATAAGGCCCTGCAAGACTGCACTGGCAAAGCCAGCTCTGGATTTAGAGAAAATTGGCAAATGATAATGCTTGGTGAAAGTATGAACAGAACTCCAGGTAGCAGCTTCTAGGATGTCCCTGGTAGGAACACCTCTGAGAAAGGCTGTAGAAGTAGATGCATCCCTGGTCGAGTGAGGTCTGATCCCCTGGGGGATAGGTTTTCAATGGTGCTTATAGCAGAAATGAATGCAATGGCTTATCCATTTAGAAATGGTTTGTTTTGAAATAGCCTTCCCCTCTGCTCCTGCAGCAAATGCTACCAGCAGTTGTTCAGATTTTCTTTGAGGTTTAGTCCTGTCCAAGTAGAATCTAAGCTGTCTGTGCACATCCAATGAATGCAGAATCCATTTCCCTTTGTTGTGTGGATTGGGAAAGAAGGTTGACAAATGAATGGGACTGATTAAGAGCCACACTGGATACCACCTTGGGCATGAAGGATGGATTTGTTATGAGTGACACCCTGTCCGCATGAAAGAAGATGAAAGGCTCCAATGCCATAAGGGCCTGTAGTTCAGATGCCCTTCTAGCTGAAGTGATTGCTAAAAGGAAAGCTATTTTCCAAGAAAGAAATTTTAAGTCTGCAGTAGCAGCTGGCTTGAAAGGAGTAAGAGTGAGTTTCTCCAATACAAATTTAAGGTCCCAGGCTGGGGTTGGAGCTCTCCTGGGTGATCTCAAATTTTTGGCCCCTCTGAGGTACTGCTTGAGCAGTGGATGAGAGAACAGGGGAGGTTCTGTGTTATAATGAGCTGCAATGGCTGAGGCGATGATTTTAATGGAGAAAAAAGACAGGCCCTTGTGAAACATCTCAGTTAAGTATTAGAAAATCTGAGGTAAATTGGGTGCTGCTGTGCTCATCCCTTGAGATTGGTTCCAGGCACAGAATCTTTTTCATTTTTCAGCATAAGATTTTCTAGTACTAGGCCTCCTTGCCTCTAAGATGACATCCATCACAGGTTTGCTGAGGGATGGTAAGGCAGAGTTTAAGTAATTAGCCAGGCTGCAAGGTTCAGTGTTGGATGCTGAGGGTGCAGAATCTGGTTCTCCTGCTGAGACGGCAGGGAAGGAGTTTGAGGCAGGTGCCATGGAGATAACCGTGACACACTGTGCAGGAGGGGGTACCAGTGTTGGTGCAGCCAGTCTGCAGCAATCAAAATCATCCTTGGTTTGTCCTGTTTGACTTTTAGTAGCACTTTGGAGAGCAGAGGCAGTGGGAGGACTGATAGGTTTTTCCAGCTGAAGGACAGAGCATCCACTTTCCAGGCTTGTTTGTGGGGAGTCCTTGTGCAAAATTTGTCCAATTGGTAGTTCTGGGGGGAGGCAAATAGGTCTATATCTGGGCTCCCCTATTCACTTGTCAACATGTTGAAAATCCTTGGTTCCAGTTTCCACTCGTGCGGGTCCATGAGGTTTCTGCTTAGTCCATCTGCCAGTGTATTTAATTTTCCTGTCAGTAATTGAGCTTGTAGGTGCACTTGATAGCTCAATGCTGTGTTCCACAATGCCATGGCTAGTCTGCAGAGGGGGTAAGAATGTGTACCCCCCTGCTTTTATATGTACCACATAACCATGGTGTCTTTACCATTAGTTGTCCTGGAAAAATGTAGTCCTTGAAGGCTGTCAGAGCATTCTGTACAGCTAACATTTCTTTTTTATTGATATGCAGGTGCATTTGACTTGGGTTCCATTTGCCCTGAATGCACTTCCCTGCCAGGTGAGCCCCCCATGCATAGTTTGATGCATCTGTTTTTAGGGTTTGGGTGGCAGGGGGTGTTATGAAAGGTAGTCCCTTGTTTTGGTGGCAGGCCTCTGCTCACCAAAGGAACTCTAGGTGCAGGCAAGATATGACAGGAATCATTGTTTCTAGGCTGTGAGAATGTTGACTCCATAGGCTTTTTAGATACCACTGTAGTTTCTTCATATGCAGTCTTGCATATGGAATTAGGAGAATGTAGGAGTCCAAGAACCCCAAGGCTTGCAGTATTTGTCTTGCAGATAGCAGGGTTTTTGTGTCCACTTGTTTGAAGTAGGTTGTCAAATGAATTTGCTTTTCTGGTATGAGGTAAGCCATCTGGGAAGTTGTATTCAAGCTTGCTCCCAGGAATGTAATTTGTTGACAGGGTACCAGTTGTGATTTCTTTTCATTTATGGTGTACCCCAGACAAGTTAGAACCCTTTCTACAAACGTCAGATGATTCAAAAGTATGTCCTGGCTTTCTGCCTGAATTAGGCAATCGTCCAGGTATGGGTATATTTGAATACTTCTTTGCCTGCAAAATGCAATAACTGGAGCTAGGCACTTTGTGAATACCCTGGGCACATTAGATAAGCCAAAGGGCAGTGCGGAGAACTGATAGTGCACGTAGCCTGCTTTGAAGCGTAGGTATCTTCTGCAAGATTCCCTGATTGGGATGTGCAGGTATGCTTCTTTTAAATCTAGTGTTGCCAACCAGGCATCTTTGCCTAGCATAGGAAGTAATTGGTGAAGAGTCAGCATCTTGAATTTTGGAATCTCCAGAAAGGTGTTTAGAGAAGACAAGTCCAGGATTGGATGCCATGATTTGTCTTTTCTGGGTACCAGGAAAAGTCTGGTGTAGAAACCTTGTCCCTTTTCCATTTCTGGTACCAGTTGAATAGCCCCCATGTTTAAGAGAGAAAGTACTTGTTTTTGAGCCTCTGCCTACTGATGTAGGGGTAGATCCGGCCACCCACTTGGCATTGGCAATGTGTGGAAGTGAAATCTGTATTCCTGGGACACTATATTTAAAACCCATTTGTCCTGGGTAATGAGTTCCCAGTTCTTTGCATGAAGAGCAATCTTTCCCCCCAAAGGGACAGTCAGAAGATAAGTGCTTGGAAATTTTAAAAGGAAGTCATTGAGACAGTTTACCATGGGGTGTGTCTTGTTATTCCCAGACTTGGAAGTGGATGCCCCCCACTGCTTAGTTCTGTGAGTCCCCTGGGACTGAAACCTGGGATTTTTGCTGTGCCTCGGTTTGGCTTGAGAAGACCTGGAGGGGGCAGGAAAAGACCAATTCTTAGAGGGCCAGTGCTTACTAAATCTAGGAGGCTGAAGTTGTAAAAAATCTTTAACAGTTTGCATAGACTTAGCTTTATCTTCCATCTTTTTAAGAACTTCTTCAGCCTTGTTGCCAAACAGGTGGTCCTGATTTAAAGGAGCATCCAACAATATAGCTTTAACATGATCAGGCAAAGATTGCTCCTTAAGCCAAGCATGCCTTCTAAGCACAGACCCAATAACAGCAGCCCTGCAAGAGGCCTCTAAAGAATCAAAACCACATTGCAAAGTATGTTTTTCAACTTGTTCAGTAGAATGTATTAAATCCTGTTAAGTCTTTATTTTCCATACAGTCAGGAATCGACATACTTTTCTGTTTAAGCAGTCCAATAACATATTGCTGATATTTTAACATATGAAATTGGAAGTTTAAAGCTCTAATTGCCAAGGTTGCTGAAGTATAACCCTTTTTACCCCATCTATCCAGCGCCCTGGAGTCTCTATCAGAAGGGGTCAGATCTTCAGCAGTAGAAGCCTTAATGCCCTTGGGCCCCTGTGAAGTAGTCTCTGGATCTGCAATAGGATTTTTGAAAAGGAACTTGTGTGACTCAGGGACCTTGTAGCATCTGTCAGGTTTACTGGGAGCAGGAGGCAGAGAATCAGGGGTCAAACCGGATTCAGAGAAAGCATCATCAACAATGTCTAGTACAGGAGGAATAGTCAAAGGCCTATGCTGAGGTAGGAAAAGGAAATCCCAAAGCCTCTTTTTTGAATCAGAAAATTCCTGGCTTTCCCGGTGAAAATGCTCCCTTAGAGTATGTAAGGTTTCCCCAAAAGAAAATTCCTCAGGAGGGGAAGCAGAGGGAATGGAGTTCTCTGCATCAGAATCCTCATAAGTAGGTAAGGACAAATCCAGGTCATCAGAAGAGTCAGAAAAAACAGAATCATAATCAGAAGATTCATAATCAAGCTCAGCCCTAGGCGCCTCTTAAAGGGGGGGGGGGAGTGGCCAACCCTGTTTAGAGTTATTAGATCTTCAGCCATTTTTATGATTTGTTTTTTAGGCATAGAGGCCTGAGCATGTGGCCTGGGTATCGGTTTTTTAGACATGAATCGAGATTTAGGCCTTAGTAATGAAGGAGACGTTGATTTAATATGCAAGTCTGTAGGCCTGAATACACCCTCAGAAGCCGGTGCCTGCACAGTGTCTCTGGACCCATCCAAGTTAGAGACATCCATGGGTTCCATAGTTGAAGTATCTGGGGGCATACTGGACTCCAAATGGGTCTCAGTAGAGGCCTGCGAATCAGAAGTAGCGGGTATCAGTGGCTGCGAAAGTGCCTCACTGAGTACTGGCGAACTGGCGACTGGCTTAGGAGAAGCATCATCAGCAGTTTTGGACCTCGGCAGCCTGTCTCTGTCTTTATCTTTGTGTTTTTTTGGAATCCCGATAGTCGGATGGCTAACTGACGACATTACTGGATAATTAAACCGAGAACCGAAATATTTAGAGGCAAAAATATACTGACGATGAATAGTGCGCTGATTAAATAAAGCACAAAATCCGACAGCAAGGTACGTTGTGGTCAGGGCCTAGGCAAGGAATACAGTACGAATGGAAGTCTTTATGAGGTATTTGCTTTCCACAAGTAATGCAATTATTAACTTTTACTGACATCAGAAAGGAGCAAGAAAAAGTTTCCCCAACAGGGTACTTAGCTTTTAGTTGAAGACTTCGGTTCTGAAACTCGAAAATGAAAATTTCAGGAGTTGGCCGACCGGCACGTGCGAACTGCTTCTGCTTCGGGCACTGCACGGCAAGAAAGACTGATGTAATGGTGTCGGCTGCATGTTTTATACCCCTGACGACCTGATGTCATGGAAGAAGGGGCAGCAACCAATGCCGGACTCAAGACTTTGTTAATCAGGCCAACTGTGGGCAACCTGCAAGCAGATTACCCAAATGTAATGACTGCAACAGTGAAACACGAAGAACATCTGAGAGTTTACTGTATATCTTATACTACTCTAATGAACTGTATTACTTTATAATAAGTGTCCACTATATGTATATTATTTTGTGTCCTGATTGAATATACACTGCACATTATTTGAATATTTTACATACAGCACCTGAACTTCATGAAACTGCAATGAATGCCTGATTTTACAACTTCTTATACCCATTCAGTTTTATGTTCAACTAATAATTCTGATTTCACATTCTATATATTTATATGACTCGTTATTGCCATATTGTATAGTATGCGAGTGGAAATGTGCCATCAAAATAATTCACCTACTTGTTCAACCAATGTAAAATAAAATAAATAAATAAATAAAATAAAAGAGTTACAATTATTTTTGCAAAATCTGTAAATATATGTACAGTAGCAAAATTAACCAGCATTCAGATGAAGCAACTTGATAAGGATATTGATATGTGTAAAATGAAACTAAAGGTTTGTTAAAATAAGCAGTTTATTTTATTTATTTATTTTATTTTACATGTGTTTATTGGGAAAGTCCAACTGGAAACTAGTCCTTTTTCAGTGGAGGCCCAGGGAGAAAAGCTCCACATAAGCAACAGCTGTACATTGATTACATAAAGACAATAAACAGAATTTATGTACATATATATATATATATATATATATATATATATATATATATATATATATATATACAAGTATAAATCATAAAGTGAAATTTCTTTACAGTTACAATGCTAACACACATAGTTATGCAAGACAGTATACAAGTTTGCCATGTAAGAACTACATTCAAGGTAACTATAAATTAGTAATGTATGAGAGACATTCACAGTTTCTAGGTATATATAAGTAATACGACAGGAATATGCTATACTATAGTAGGAGTGGAGCAAACACAGGATAGTAGGTGCATTCACTACAGGAGGGCAAGAGAGGAGAAAAGTAGTAATTAAGAGTAGGCAATGATCCATATGTAGATTCAGATACTACTATATGTAAATATAGAGGCACAGAGACAGAGTAAAGAAATGAACATAGTGGTGTATATAGCTGTCAGAAGAGAGAAGAGATAGCCAGGGGTAGTGCATGAACATAGCTATGTGTTTGTTAAATGAGATTTTAGCATTTTATAAAAGTGAAATCGACTAGTGATAGAGGTTATGTTATATGGCAATGTATTCCAGACTTTAGCTATATAATTTGAGAAGAGAGAGTTGCCTGAGTCATTAATGGATTTGGTGACATTTGGTAAGGGTTTGTTGCTAGGGCAAAGGGTCGAAGGGTCATTTTGCTGGTGTATGGGTGTAGTAGGTTTTGGAGGGAGGGTTTTTGTGCTTGATAGACAATTTTGTGGGCAATATTTAGTTGATTGTAAATAGGACTTGAGGTTCTAGCCATTTGAGTTGCTTAAAGCTGTACAATGGTATGATCTGTAGGGGGAGTCTGGCAAATTTAGCAGTTTTGTTGTAGCAAGAGTCTAATTTTGCTAAGTCAGATTTGCAGTGGTTGGTGAGAACAGGTGAGGTATAGAGGAGAGTTGCAATGAGGTGTGTTTGAGCTATAGTTGTTTTTGTGCTTTTTGTTAGGTATTGTTTATTTCTGTAAAGCAAACCTATTTTTATGTACTTTTTAATAGTTTCTGAAGTATGGATGTCAAAACTCATGTTGCTATGAATTTGTACCCCTAGGAATTTGGTCTGAGCAGTGGGTGAAATATCTGTTTTGTCCCTGGAAGTAATGTTAAAAGGGGGAGGGGGACAGGAGGTCTTGCAGGATAGAAAAGCATGAGTTTTGTTTTACTTGGGTTTACAATTAGCTGGCTTTTGCTTTGCCATTCTTCAGCTGTTGTGAAAGAGTCTTGTGCTAGCTTATTTATTTCCTGAATAGTGGAAGCAGTACAAAACTGAATCCCATAAGCTTGTGGTGCTGAGGTGTGGAGATTGTAAATATAGAGAAAAGTAGTAGACCTAGTATGGAGCCTTGAGGGACACCTAGGGTAAGTGGCAGTAGAGAAGAGAAGTTTTTTTGCCATAATACTGCTTGCTGATGGTTGCTTAGATAGCCATGGAACCAAGCAATAGTAGACTGGCTAAGATTCAGTTCACAGACAGCAGTAATTAGTTTGCTATGTGATACCATGTCAAAGGCCTTAGATACATCAAGAAAAATAGTAGACACAAAGTTGCCCTTGTTTCTGTGATAGTTAATTGTATTTGTAAAGGTCATGAGGGCTGTGGTGGTACTGTGGAAGGTGCAAAAGCCATGTTAGATGTTGGAAAGAAGCTTGCTTGTTAGTAGATAGCCTTTGATTATGTATGCATTTCTCTAATATTTGGACAGAGGGGATAAGATGGCTATTGGTCAGTAGTTAGACAGTTCTGTTGAGTTGCCTCCTTTATGTAAAGGAATAATATGTGAGATTTTCCAAACAGAATGGACTAGAATTTCAGAAATGGATCTGTTAATAAGGATGGATACAGGGTAAGCAATTCCATCTGAAGCATTTTTAAAAAAATCTGCAGGTAGGTTATCTGCAGCTAGAATTGTTGGCTTTAGTTTTTTTAACAATTCCTTAATCAAGTCACTTGATACTGGTTGAAAAGAGAAGGTGTTCTTGTTCTGAGGTATAGGGGCAGCAGATGTAGTGGTAGGGAAGTGACTGGTAGAGAGGGCTGTTATAGTCTAGGTGAAGTATTTATTGAATTCGGTTGCTTTGATTTCTGGACTATTATTGGGTGAGGAGGGGGTACTTACTTTACCTGGTAACAGAATTTTATTATTGTAAAACACTTGTAGTCCAAAAAATGGCAGGTAGTTCCAGTGTAAAAAGCTCTTCTTTATTCAATCACATACGCTTTCACAGATAACTTCTGCTTCTTCAGATACAAATTCATGCTGTCTACTGTGTAACATATACCTTGAACCAACTAATTAAGTCACAATCATATTAAAGAAACATCCTTCATTAAGTAAAAACGTTCAGTCCTTCACTGTATAAACATGATTCTAAAAGTATAATGCATAACAAACACATAAAAAACACATGTATAAAGAATACATATATAAAAAATACACATATAAATATACAAACATAAAAAATGTGCTCAAATATAAATATATACTATTAAAAATCTCTAATACTTAATGTAAGTAAGCATGTCATAAAATGACTTAACATTTCATTTATTCAATGGTCTTGCTTTAAGTTTTGGTCTTATGGGTATCCTGTCGTTTAACCCATGCCCAGCAACTGCTTTCAGTCTTATAATCCATTTTGCCTCAAGCTGTTCTGCCCTGTTTCTAATGTCCCTCATTCTGATGTTGTCATATATTTTACCTATAACTAAAAAAGTAAAATTGTGTGTGTTGTCATTCACTCTAATATGTTTAGATAATGCACTAACATCACTTTTTTTCTGTATCTGGTACATATGTTCTTTGATAAGATCTCTGAGGGCTTTATCTGTTTTTCCCACATAGAAACAAAAACATAATGAACATTGGGCTAAATAAATAATATGTTCTGAAGCACATGTAGCTGAAATGTTAAATATATATTCCCTGCCTGTGTCAAGCTGTAAAAGCTTATTACTATGGACTTATGCTCTAAGTAAATGGCTATGTGCTACGCTTTTAAATATATGTGGATCCTGAACAAAGAAGGAATAAGCAACATAGAGTTGTTTTGTAAGTCTTGTAAAGAATTTAATGAAGGGAACATGGAAGTTATTACTAAGTTGTTAAAGACACATCCCGCCCCCACCCCCCACTAAAGAAACCACGGTAAAAAATTTCTCCAAAGCCAACTTTATGCTTCTTAAGACAGAAGTGGTGAACTTCATGACACCCATGCAGATGGACAATACAGTTACAACTGCTGAATCCTACACAAATGCACTCTTTAAGCACTTACACGAGTGCATGGATCATGCTATCCCAAACAGAACCAAGACGCTATCCTCCAAAAAAAGGAAGAGAGTAAAATCCCATGAGTGGAGGAGCTCCCTGGTCAGCCTCAGTAAGAAGCTGAGATCCCTTATAAGATCCTCCAAAGCTAGCTACGAAAACAAAACCACTAATTCTAAGGACAACCACAAAGCATTCTATAGCTATGTCAAGTATCTCAATGGCAACATCCAGATCTGCTCTGAGTTACAGCACAATGGCATGAAAATTACAGAACTAACTGATATTGCCAACATCCTGGCAGATAGGTTCAGTGCTAACTTTACCCCCCCCCCTCACCCCCAAAATGGCCCACATCTATACAGGAAAAATGCAGAGTCCCTGTAATCACAACTATGTTGGTAAAAGCTGCAGTCTCTAAAGCCAAAAACACAGCATCCATGGGACCAGACAACATCCCAGGCTGCGTTTTACATGAACTTCAGAACGAACTGGCTTCCCACTTAAGTACCATGTTCAATAATAGCCTCGCATCAGGCTTTGTGCCCACTGAATGGCACACAGCAACAGTTATCCCACTCCACAAAGGGGGAACCACCACTGATCCCAGTAACTATCGTCCTATTAGCCTGATGAGCCTGGTCTGCAGAGATTTTTAATAGTATATGTTTATATTTGAGCACATTTTTATGTTTGTATATTTATATGTGCATTTTTTATATATGTATTCTTTATACATGTGTTTTTTATGTGTTTGTTATGCATTATACTTTTTAGAATCATGTTTACATAATGAAGGACTGAATGTTTTTACTTAATGAAGGATGTTTCTTTAAGATGACTGTGACTTAATTAGTTGGTTCAAGGTATATAAGTTACACAGTAGACAGCATGCATTTGTATCTGAAGAAGCAGAAGTTATCTGTGAAAGTGCTTATATATCTGTGGTTGAATAAAGAAGAGTTTTTTACACTGGAACTACCTGCCATTTTTTGGACTACAAGTGTTTTACATTTAATTGCAGTTTTCCTGGTGGAGTGAAGCCTCTAGTAAGGAAGGTGTGTTTTTTTACTTAGAATTTTATTAATGGTGGACCAAAATTGTGTTGGGTTGTTTCGGTGTTTAGTTTGAGTATAGTGGTAGTAGTTTTTCTTATCTTGTTGAATCTGTCTTTTTGCTTTATTTCAGAGTTCTTTGTAAGCTTGTCTGGTAGATTGTGTTTTTGTTTTAAGGTTTTGATCCCAGAGTTATCTCTTAATTTTAGTAGTACCCTTGTTTCTTTGCTTAGTCATGGGGCACAGATTTGATTCTTAGAAATCTGGGAGGCACTAGTGTATTCAATATATTTATGAAGGTAGAGTTAAAGTATTTGACAGCTTTATCTAGGGGAAGATGCTTGAAATGGTCCCAGTTACAATGTTTGAGGGTAGTTGAGAAAATTTCAGGGTTAGAGTTTCTTTTATTCTTTATTTGATGATAGATATTGTGCTTTGTTGTGTATGTTCTCTGAGTAGAAATGTGGGGAGATGATCACTGAGGCTATCTGGAAGATAGCCTGAGTGATGGGTGAGGGTTGGATTATTCGTTACTATCCAGTCTAGTATGGAATGTTTATTAGATGACTTGTCAATCCTGGTGGGCATTTGAGTAAGTTGGGTGAAACCATGGAGATTGATGTGGTTTGTGGGGTTATAAGAGTTACATGTTGACCAGTCAATATTAAAATCATCCATGATTATTGTTTCCTGAGGGAGTGTATTTGTGGTCCAGTGAGTATATTTTCTAGTGTGGGGATTTTGCTTTCAGGTGGTATATGGGTTCCTATTATGTTTACATGCTTCTTGGCATTAATTTTTAATTTGGTAAAAATTACTTTAGCATTGTCAAAGATGGGGGGGGGATAGTAATGTGAGATTTCTAGCGTAAGGTGATTTTTATATAGTACAAAACCAAGAAGAACCACAAATAAACTGAAAACAAAAGCACAGCAAAGAGAGCTAGCTTACAAAAAGCAAAATAAAAAAGCTGGTGTACTTAAAACAGCTTAATCATCCTGTGAAAACAAAAAGGTACCATCATGAGTGTTTTAAAACTTAAATCTCTATGTAGATAGCTTAGGCTTAAGTGATGTAGTAAAGGGTTGGAAACAGTTTTTATTGGCAGGCAACATAATTAATAATTTATAATTAACTTCTTACATTTTTTTAAGGTCTTTTTATTTAGTGCTTGGTACTTTAAATGTTACTAGACAGAACCTTTTTAAGATCATGTGACTTACATTTGTTGTTATTTTAATAGGAAGTTACTGATTGTTATCTAGCTGAAAAAGTCTTGTGGTTTTAACAGGACAAAAGCGCTTATCATTTGTTTTTTTTTTTGTTTGTTTTCATGGGATTATTAAATGGTTTTAAGTACTCCAACTTTTTCATTTTGCTTTTTGGAAGCTAGCTCTCTTTGTTGTGCTTTTGTTTTGATTTTTTTTATATACCATGGCAATGCCAACCTCCTTTTTTTTCCTGTTCTGTCTACTCATTGTATGTTATATCCTGGATGTAGAATTTCATTACTGGTAATGTTACGTTTTAGCCATGTTTTGGTTATAAGTACTGTACTGGGTGCATAAAGACAGAGGCTAGCACATAGTTCATAGATTTTATTTGTTATGCTTTTAATATTGATGTTTAGTAGTGAGAGGTTTCCAAGTTTTCTAGGGCCAATTAATAGGTGTTGACAGTGGTTATTTTGTTGGGGGGAATGCTTTTGTTTGGTGAGTGGGCCAGGGTTTGTATGTATGTCTCCACTAAGAGTTAGTTTTGATGCTATGTAAACTACTGTTTTCAAGGTTTTAGTTAAGTACTTACTGTATTTTTGTATTAATTTGGAGGAAGTGTGATCTGGAAGTATAGTGTAGTGGGCTTGTTGGATAGGTGTAATGTTAAAGATTAATGAGGATATGGTAAAGTTGTATGACTTAAATTTTTGTGGGTTAGAGAAAGGGGTAGACCTGAAGTTAATTGAATGGTGTAGGATATTGTGGTAGGAAATTTCATTTCTGTGACCCTGTATAACATGACAAATTCTTTGAAGCCTGTGGTACTAAGATACCCTAACACTTTGCTTGGTTATGTTCACTAGGTTAAAAAAGAAAGACATTCAGACACATGGATGTTGTGCTATATAAGGTATAGTTATTTGCATGGTAAAAATTCAAGCTGGGCTACAAGTTAAGACTGCAGAAAATATGGAATGTCTAATCATTTTTCAAAATGTGCAAGAATAATAGAAGGAGAGAAGGTCAGATGACTGTGTTGCAAATAACTAATAGAAATAAAACTGTTGGTTCTTCAGTTGCTGGCAATCAGTTCTGGAGCAGAGAAATAATTGTTTGTGAAAACAATTGCTACATTTATTCACAGGGCAGATAAATAAATACAGGAGTGTTTTGATTTGTAGAAATTAACAGACTGTCTATGAAATGCAAAATTATTCTTTTTAATCTTGACACTGCAGCAGAATATTCACCACAGTAAATGAGAGTGCATACAGGGATGTAGACATGAAACATAAATGGAAGCAATGCTATCTCATGAAATAACAGACAGACCATGGAACAACATAGGTACTTAATTTACTAATTCAATGAATGTTGGTAACTCATCTATGACCGTGGAACAACATAGGTACTTAATTTACTAATTCAATGAATGTTGGCAACTCATTTATATCAATTTATTTTCAAAGTATCTCAAGATCAGAAAATTATGTAACACATAATTATTGTTAAGAAACCCCTTTTTTTTCAATTATAATATTCCAGACACTCTTGTTATTGACGGTTGTCCATTATCTGCAAGTCAAGAGTTTCATTTACTCACACAAGTAAAGGAATCAGAACATACAATAACCTAGATGAGGTATGCACAATTAAAAGGGAAAGCAGAGAAAGCTTCACATACTGACAAAATAATATGATAAATGTATAGGCAGCCTGAAAAGTAACATTTGGGTTATCACAGTAAGTTAGCAAGACAGCATGAGAGTTTGCTACATGGGGCAACATGCCCATTTATGCCACAAGACTTCTGCTTCTACCCCACTTGGTCCCAGTCCAACTCCTACAAAAGTTAGCCTGGCCCATTCATATACAACATATATACACTGTACGTATGTATGTGTATGTATATATATATATATATATATATATATATATATATATATAGAGAGAGAGAGAGAGAGAGAGAGAGATCTACTTCTAAAGCTCAAAGTTTCAAAATTTCAGTCAAGACTATATATATATATATATATATATATATATATATACATATATATATACACACACACACACACACACACACACACACACACACACACACACACAGAGACAGGAAGACAGAGAACAAGAGATCATTAATTTTGTATTACATTTTACACACACACACACACACACACACACACACACACACACACACACACGAGTGTAATACTCTTGATCGCTGATGAAATTCAACAAAAGACAAAACGTTGTGAAATTTCATCAAAAATCAATAATAGCATTATGATATCTGGCTGCATCCTACCAGACTGCCACCAATTAAATGTGATGTCCCTTACTATCCTGGATCAGTAACTAAGGAGTTTCAGTCTTCACTACTGACTCCAATGTGAGACTGTCACTTAAATAAGAGTAATATTTCACAATTTTCCCCTAAGAGCACAACAGGAACACACTCAATAATCTGGAATTTGACTGTATAATTCTTTCTACCCCTAATGTAACTCCTTATTACACACTTCACAGCAATTTGTCCTGGTTTTAATATTTCACAATTTTCCCCTAATAGCACAACAGGAACGCACTTAATAATCTGGGACTTGACTGTATAATTCTTTCCACCCTAATGTAACTCCTTATTACACACTTCAGAGCAAGTTGTCCTGGTTTAAGACCTCTGATACATTCACACTCAAAGTACATTTAAATGTCATGCATACAAACACTTCTGGGAAATTCTGGCACAGATTTTCAGCTGTGTCCTTTCCAGAAATAATAAGGTAATGCTGCCACCAATCAGAGTGTCTTCATGCCCGTCTAAAGGGGTATCCAATTATGAAAATTAAATATCAAAATAAGTGATAGCTATGAGAAGAAACACCTATGACCAGAAGCAACCAGGCCTTTGAGGTGACCTGAGGAGTATCAGACAGGTAAAGCACTCTC